>NC_080710.1:2875779-2970779 GCF_019097595.1 Hemibagrus wyckioides | reverse complement strand
TTTATTAAAACAATGATTTCTCTGTGTGTTTAATTTTTGATCTTTTCTTTTTAGTCTTTTTAGACTTCCTTCCTTCCTTCCTTTTCTCTTTTCCTTCCTTCCTTCCTTCCTTCCTTCCTTCCTTCCTTCCTTCCTTCCTTCCTTCCTTCCTTCCCTCTCTCTCTCTCTCTCTCTCTCTCTCTCCCTTCCTTCCTTCTTTTTTCTATCATCTTTCTACTTTTGTGTTTTTCAGTATTCTACACTGTCAGGATTGATCAAGATTTCACTTTTTTTTAGTTAAAGAAAAATCTCTCACACCTTTTATCCATTTAGATCATCCATTTGATTTAATTGAGCATCAAAGAAACGAGTTAGTTCCTGTTCTGACGTACGCTAAAACAGCTATAATCAGCTAGCAAGCTGCTAGCGCTGGTTGTAAGAGAATCGTTAGCGACAGAGTTCAGCATTATCAGCACTTCCTGTCATCATTCCCTGGTGCACTCTGCCCTCTTCCTCATACACGACCTCACCGACCTTCATCATTAGTTTTGGGATTTTTTAGCCGACTCCCAGGAAAACAAAGAAAAGCTGTAGCATCGTTTGTGGTTCAAAGTGTGTGTCTTGTAGTTGTGTATCAGAGCTACGACGCTAACGTGTCAGGGAAATATATAGCAGGGTTTTTTTTAATATGAATTTTTTTCCAGGTAATCACACGTCTTTAACATGCTCATGTGTTTTCTTAAATCTGTATACTTTCTGTACTCTGTAATCTTACCTTTCATTCCCACTTCACACACACACACACACACTGTGTGCCCTTCAGGACCACCCACACTGCCTCCTCCTCCTCCTCAGGAGAAATCCCTGCCACGCCCCTGCTGGCCTAACGCAGATTAGCAAATGATACATGCTGAACTGTCGCCGCTACATCCTGTGGAAGCGCTTATCAACAAACCCGCAGAAGAGCAGCGACCTCCGACACCCTCGGCCCGTTTCCCAGCATGCACCTCACCTCAGTCGCCCCAACACACAGGAGATGAATGCCAGTCACGGCCACACCTGCTTCCAGACACTTCAGGTTTAATAAAGGAGACGAAGGTGTGGGAAAATATTCACCTTCCTCACCATCCTGGGGCTACGAGTTATGGCTGCTATAGCAACTGCTCCTTGACAGGGACGTGTCACGTAAAAAAAATTTTTAATGTAAAAAAAACAAATTAGGGAAGGAGTCTCCAGTGTCAGCGCTCTTTAACGGTCTAACATGGACTTCCTGTAATATCAGTAAGAGAGGAAGCTGACAAAACAAAAAGTGTGACTTGGCATCATTTAAAAAAAAATAAGTAAAATAAATAAATAAATAAAGTTGAGAAAATATTTCAGAGGAATAAAACACTGTGGGGAATGTTGTTAAAGGACCACAAGAAAATTTTTATTAAAAAAACAAACAAACAAACAAACAAAAAAAACAGTAAATCATGTAAAAATATTAAAAAAGAAAGAAAGAAAGAAAGAAAGAAAGAAAGAAAAAAACCCCACCCCCAAGCTCCAACTGTAGCCAATCAGTGCACAGCTTCAGCAGAAAAGACTACATTAAATTCAAGTTCAAGTATTTTACACATTTCAAGAAGTATTTATTTATTGGTTTATTTGTTTATTTGTTTTTTTATTTTACTGTTTATGTAATAAATTTTACATTATAAAACTATTATTAAATTTTTGGTAATCTTTTAGCTTCTGTACATGCTGCTGCACATTTCATTTCATGATTCATAGTTATATGCATTTATATATTTTTATAGGTTTTTATGTTTGAAATAAAAACAAGCTAAAGCTCTGAGCACTGGCCCTTTAACCTAGTGGTGAAGGTAATGGTGATGGTAATCATGGTGGTGATGGTAATCATGGTGGTCATGCTGGTGATGGTGATGATGGCAGTAGTGGTGAAGGTGGTGATGGTAATGGTGATGCTAATAGTGCTGGTAATCGTGGTGTTAATCATGGTGGTGATAATGGCGGTAGTAGTGAAGGTGATGTTGGTGCTGGTAATTGTGGTAGTGATGGTAAATGTGGTGATAATCGTGGTAATCGTGTTGGTGGTAGTGGTGGTGGTAATGGTGGTGGTGATGATGGCGGTCATGTTGAGGGTGGTAGTGGTGGTGATGATGGCGGTCATGTTGAGGGTGGTAGTGGTGGTGATGATGGTGGTAGTGGTGAAGGTGATGGTGGTCGTGGTGAAGGTGGTGATGGTAATGGTGGTGGTAATGGTGGTGGTGATGGTAGTGGTGAAGGTGATAATGGTAATGGTAATGCTGGTGTTAAATGTGGTGGTAATAGTGGTAATCGTGGTGGTGATGATGGTGGTAGTGGTGAAGGTGATGATGGTAATGGTGATAGTAATGGTGATGGTAATGCTGGTGTTAAATGTGGTGGTAATGGTGGTGGTGATGGTGGTAATCATGGTGGTGATGATGGTGGTAGTGGTGAAGGTAATGATGGTAATGGTGATAGTAATGGTGATGGTAATGTTGGTGTTAAATGTTGTGGTAATGGTGATGGTAATGGTGGTGGTGATGATGGTCGTGGTGAAGGTGGTGATGGTAATGGTGATGTTAATGGTAGTGGTAATGGTGGTGGTGATGATGGCGGTAGTGGTGAAAGTGATAATGGTAATGGTAATGCTGGTATTAAATGTGGTGGTAATTGTGGTGGTGATGGTGGTAATGGTGGTGGTGATGATGGCAGTAGTGGTGAAGGTGATGATGGTAATGGTGATAGTAATGGTGATGGTAATGCTGGTGTTAAATGTTGTGGTAATGGTGATGGTAATAGTGGTGGTAATGGTGGTGGTGATGATGCCGGTCATGGTGAGGGTGGTAATGGTGGTGATGGTGATAGTAATGACAGCACTGGTGAAGGTTATGGTAATGGTGGTAGTGGTGAAGGTATTGGTAATGGCAGTATTGGTGAAGGTGCTGGTGATATTGGTAATGGTGGTGGTGGTGGGTTGGTGAAGGTGCTGGTGATATTGGTAATGGTGGTGGTGGTGGGTTGGTGAAGGTGCTGGTGATATTGGTAATGGTGGTGGTGGTGGGTTGGTGAAGGTGCTGGTGATATTGGTAATGGTGGTGGTGGTGGTGTTGGTGAAGGGGCTGGTGATATTGGTAATGGTGGTGGTGGGTTGGTGAAGATGCTGGTGATATTGGTAGTGGTGGTGGTGGGTTGGTGAAGGTGCTGGTGATATTGGTAGTGGTGGTGGTGGGTTGGTGAAGGTGCTGGTGATATTGGTAATTGTGGTGGGTTGGTGAAGGTGCTGGTGATATTGGTAATGGTGGTGGTGGGTTGGTGAAGGTGCTGGTGATATTGGTAGTGGTGGTGGGTTGGTGAAGGTGCTGGTGATATTGGTAATGGTGGTGGGTTGGTGAAGGTGCTGGTGATATTGGTAATGGTGGTGGTGGGTTGGTGAAGGTGCTGGTGATATTGGTAATGGTGGTGGTGGTGAGTTGGTGAAGGTGCTGGTGATATTGGTAATGGTGGTGCTGGTGGGTTGGTGAAGGTGCTGGTGATATTGGTAATGGTGGTGGGTTGGTGAAGGTGCTGGTGATATTGGTAATGGTGGTGGGTTGGTGAAGGTGCTGGTGATATTGGTAATGGTGGTGCTGGTGGGTTGGTGAAGGTGCTGGTGATATTGGTAATGGTGGTGGGTTGGTGAAGGTGCTGGTGATATTGGTAATGGTAATGGTGGTGAGTTGGTGAAGGTGCTGGTGATATTGGTAATGCTGGTGGGTTGGTGAAGGTGCTGGTGATATTGGTAGTGGTGGTGGGTTGGTGAAGGTGCTGGTGATATTGGTAATGGTGGTGGGTTGGTGAAGGTGCTGGTGATATTGGTAATGGTAATGGTGGTGAGTTGGTGAAGGTGTTGGTGATATTGGTAATGCTGGTGGGTTGGTGAAGGTGCTGGTGATATTGGTAGTGGTGGTGGGTTGGTGAAGGTGCTGGTGATATTGGTAATGGTGGTGGGTTGGTGAAGGTGCTGGTGATATTGGTAATGGTGGTGGGTTGGTGAAGGTGCTGGTGATATTGGTAATGGTGGTGGTGGTGGGTTGGTGAAGGTGCTGGTGATATTGGTAATGGTGGTGGTGGGTTGGTGAAGGTGCTGGTGATATTGGTAGTGGTGGTGGGTTGGTGAAGGTGCTGGTGATATTGGTAGTGGTGGTGGGTTGGTGAAGGTGCTGGTGATATTGGTAATGGTGGTGGGTTGGTGAAGGTGCTGGTGATATTGGTAATGGTGGTGGGTTGGTGAAGGTGCTGGTGATATTGGTAATGGTGGTGGGTTGGTGAAGGTGCTGGTGATATTGGTAATGGTGGTGGGTTGGTGAAGGTGCTGGTGATATTGGTAATGGTGGTGGGTTGGTGAAGGTGCTGGTGGTGGTGGTAGCAGGGGGATGTATGGAAAAGTTAACAAGAACAGACAAAATTATTTCAGACCTCAACACGTTCAATTCTACAAACAAAACTGAGAAACAGAAATTTCCACATTTCTCTTCTCTTCTCTCTCTCTCTCTCTCTCTCTCTCTTGCTCTCTGTCTTTATCTGTATCAATCTGTCTCCCTCCTCATCTCTCTCTTTCTCTCTCTCTCTCTCTCTCTCTCTCTCTTCCCCATCTCTGCCTCTTTCCCTTTAATTTCTTTTTTCTTTTACTTTGTCTGTGTCTGGATCCCTCTTTTTTCTTCTCTTTCTCTCTCATTTTCTGTCTCTTTGCTTCATCTGTCTGTCTCACCCTCTCATCATCCATTTCTCTCTCTCCCTCTCTCTCTCTCTCTCTCTCTCCCTCTCTCCCCCTTCATCAGTCTGTCTCTCTTTCTCATTCCATCCATCTCTAATTTATTTTGTCGTTTCTTTGTCTTTCTCTTCTTTTCTCACTCTGTCCATTTCAGTCTGGATGGAAATCCACGCCGTGTTTGTAATTCCGTGTTTGATATTCTGAGGAGACGGTGAGATGATATCGTCCTCCTCCATGCCGCTCCTGCGTTCAGGGGCCGCACCGTGACCATCACTGTAATCCGATGTGACAAACACACACACACACACACATACTAAAAAAAAAAAAAAAGCTCTTAGGATGTTTGTGCGTCGCCACTTTCCTCGAGCGCCTCCATGTCCATGTTACGGTTTCCGTAGCGATGAGGACATTACATGTGTCCAAAATGGCAAGAATTAAAAAAAAAGAAAAAGAAAAACTCCAGGGCTCATCATTTTGTCGTTTTTTGATGTCGCCTCAACTCTTGATGTCAGAAACGCTTAAGCTTCTGTGTTGAGGGAAAAAAAACGCTTTAACAACTGTAATTAAATCATTAAATTCTTGTCTACGCTTCACAGAGCGTGGAGAAAATTAACTCACCCCCCCAACACACACACACAAGGCTGTTCTCTACTTGAACATGAAATAATGATTTGGGCTGCTATAATTACAAAGCCCAACATCTGATAGAGTCAGCATCCGGCGGGGATTATCACACGCCAGAGCATTAGACCTCATTACCAGCTCCGGCTGCAGAATTATTACATCTTGTAATTGGACGCTGAGATTTATCCGCAGATCGCGAGGCCGCGAGATCGTAATTACAGGCTTCGCTGCGTCGCTACTTATCGTTGCCTCGCCGCTGGTGTGTGTGTTTGCGTGTGTGTGTGTATGTGTGTGGGGAGCGTTTCATTAACCTATCCGGCTTATCGTGGGAAAAGAGCCGTAACGCGCCTTCACGTTAGCGTTAGCATAAACAACGACCGCTCTGGGTAGTGTAGTGATCTGTAGTGATCGAGACGTGTCAAAAACACACGTCTTATTTAACCTTCATAATCCACCAGTGTGAGGAGACGGGTGTGTGTGTGTGTGTGTGTGTGTGTGTGTGTGTTTTAACCCGGATTAGCAGAGACTCCAAACCTGGTGAAGTGAGAAAGTGTTCACTTACATTAACAAGAAAAAAAAAAAAATCCGTCTACATCTGTCTCACTCTCTGTCTGTCTGTTTCATTCACTGTCTGTCTGCTTGTCTGTCTGCTTGTCCGTCTGTGTGTTTGTCTGCTTGTCTGTCACCCTGTCTTTCGCTATGTGTCTCTGTCTTATTCTTTGTATCTTCTCCCTGTCACTCTACTCTATTTCTTGGCCTCTCTGTCTCTGTCTCTGTCTCTCTCACTCTTTCTCTCTCTCTCTCTCTCTCTCTCTCTGACTCTAAGAGAAAAAAAACTCCTCCTCAGTTGATCAGACATAAATAACCTTTGTTACACAACAACTTTGTGGATCGATCCTGAATTTGGCACAAAGAAAGACAGAAAGAGAGAGACAGGGAGAAGGGGTGAGAGAGTGAGACAAGGAGATGGGAGTGGGGGTGTGTGAGAGAGTGAGACAGGGTGATGGGAGTGAGACAGGGAGAGTGGATGAGGGGAGTGAGACAGCGAGAGGGGGTGCGACGGGTATTTGTTAGGGTTGGAATATAACAGTGTAATTCGCAGCACTCCTCATGACTCTAACAGGAGATTTCATGCTGCTGCTGTACGTCGTCTCTCTCCACATGAACACGGCTAATGCTAACGTCCTGCTTCTTCCTTATTCCATTCCTCTCAGACCGCTCTACTTATTTATTTCTTTATTTACTTTTCCGACACGGCCTGGCGCAGAGCCGGAGGTCACGACCTGCCGGGTCCCCGGCTGTCGGTTCGAGGGCGTCGGGGTCTAAGCGAAGGTGACACGCCGGGTTTGAACATGCTAACACGCTTCATAGATGTTGACAGTTTAATAAGAGGTGGAGTCGAGCTCTGGCTCCTGGCGTGATACCGTACCAGACTCTCGCGCTGCAGATCTGTAACCACAGCTGGACTGCAGAAATCAACCTGGATCATCTCACAATCATCTCTAAAGAAAATCATCAATATTGAAACACAGATTGAAGAGAATCTGCTGGATTTCACCATGAAGATATCGTGCAGGTGTAAATAAATATGAATAAACAAATAATATTCTTTATGAAATATTTCAGCAACCAAAACATACATTTTAGTGCAGCAGACTGTTGCTACATCACTTACACACATATAACACACACACACACAATAAATGCGAGTTCAGAATCAACTAAGACACGCCTCTTTTGTGATAAACTCCACCCACTCCATCAATGACTAATTATCTGAGCAGCACTTGGCACTAGGATTATCGAAGTTTTTGTACGGACCACAACAGAAAAAAACATCAGATATTTATTCTATTTTTATTGAGACTCATTTTTTGGGCACAGTTTATAACATACTGAATAAGATGATAAATAATGTATAAAAAATAGATGTTTTTATTATAATTTTTGCCTTAAATATCTCGGAGTACAAAGAGTTTTGATTTCTAAATTTTCTTTACAATTAATAAATAATGAATGTTTCTCTCTGTTTTAGTCTTGAACTTCAAATTAAATCTCGTCTCAGAGACAACGATCCACAATTTTCCTAGGTTTTATTTTTATTTATTTATTTATTTATTTATTTTTTTAATACTTTAACTGTTAATAAAAATGTGGACGAAGCTAGAGACGGCTGCATTGTTCTGTAATTATGATAGAAAACGTTTTTTTCTCCCTCTTGAACCCATCCACTCAGTGTCCCCTTATTGCCTGAGACAACATTTGGCCAACAATGTCAAACGGGTCGAGAGGGGGGACGAAGAAAAAGAGCCCTCCAAACCCCCACGGGGGACGGAGAGGGAACAAAAGCCGCCCTTCTGCTAATTGACTGCAAAATTAGCCGAACTCTCTCTCGGGAGACGAATAAGACGGCACCAGATGGAGCCGGATGGAGAGGACGAGGGGACGAGTGGACGCGAGAAGATGCCCGATATTACGGGTCACAACTTCCACCTGTTTAACAGGACGAGACCCGGGTGGCGGGATTTAAAGGTCAGAAACCACCAGAGACTTTTTCAAAGAAATTCACTTTTTAACAAAAATATATTGATAGAGATCTCAGAGGTTTTTTTTTTTTTAAATAATTATTATTATTTTTTTTTTTCAGCTCAAGGAACATATGATATGTTTGTATAATTTATGACATCATTAAAAACATTTTTAACACATTTTAAAAACTTAAGGCACCATTTATTATTTTATTTAACTGTTTTTTTATTATCTATTAAATAAAATACATATTTGTTGTTTTTTATGGTATGATTTTTGACATTTGTTTATTAGATCATTCTATATTTCTATATTTTTGGTTTATTTTACAAATATAATTCTTTCTATATTATTTAAATACTTTTATTATTCATAAAACAACCTGTTATGATTATTTAAAAAATAATTTAGTATCTTACATATAATAAATATACGTTTGAATTTATTTATTTATATAATAATTTCACTTTTTTCTTACTGTTTTAAATGCATTATAGTATTTTATTACCTAATTAAAAAAATAATAATAATTATTATTATTATTATTATTATTATTATTATTATTATTATAATTATTATTATTATTATTATTATTTTTACACAGGGAAAATATTTCCCATCTATGTATTTGTTTGTAATATTGTGCTCTACACACCTCTCCGTAGTGTTCAGTCTGTTTCTCTCTCCATGCCTTCACCTGTCTAGAGTAAATAAATCTTTTTTTTTTGTCTATAAAATATTCAGTGAAGGGGGTGGAGAATTTTTTGGTACATTTTTCTGCCACAGCAGTCTGTTCTGTATAAACCCCCCTCAGCGCTCCGGTTTCTTATAGTGTCGAGTTACACTTGTATCGCTGTCGCTGGCATATGGCGTTTTAGGATGATAACATTTGGCCGAGCAAGTTTTGACAGAAGCTGTTACAAACACACACACACACATACACACACACACACACACATCTCCAGTAAAGACAGCCACCAGGGGCCTGGGCCAATCATGATGCCTTTTCACTGGTTAATGATGGCAGGGGCTGACTGAGTTAATAAGTGTGTGTGTGTGTGTGTGTGTGAGAGAGAGAGAGCGAGAGAGAGAGCTCACATTCCTTTCACACTCCTTTGCCTAATCACATCACTTAATTAAAGATTGCCTTTTAGCTCTATGATTAATGATCTGACGTTTTCAAGTTCAAATCTCAAAGAGCTGGGAAGTGGGCGTGGCCTCAGTGTTTATTAGTTACAGTGAAGTGGGCGTGGCCTCAGAGTGTGTTAGTTAGTGATGTGGGCATGGTGTCAGTATGTATCAGATACAGTGAAGGAGGTGTGGCCTGTATGTATCAGTTACAGTGAAGTGGGCATGGCCTTTGTTGTATTCATTACAGTGAAGTGGGTGTGGCCTCTGTGTGTATCAGTTACAGTGAAGTGGGGGTGGCCTCAATTTGTATTCATTACAGTGAAGGAGGTGTGACCTGTGTGTGTATCAGTTACAGTGAAGGAGGTGTGGCCTGTATGTATCAGTTATAGTAAAGGAGGTGTGGCCTCAGTGTGTATCAGTTACAGTGAAGGAGGTGTGACCTGTGTGTATCAGTTACAGTAAAGGAGGTGTGGCCTGTGTGTGTATCAGTTACAGTGAAGGAGGTGTGGCCTGTATATATCAGTTATAGTAAAGGAGGTGTGGCCTCACTGTGTATCAGTTACAGTGAAGGAGGTGTGGCCTCAGTGTGTATCAGTTACAGTAAAGGAGGTGTGGTCTGTGTGTATTGGTTACAGTTAAGGAGGTGTGGCCTCAGTGTGTATCAGTTACAGTGAAGGAGGTGTGGCCTGTGTGTGTATCAGTTACAGTGAGGGAGGTGTGGCCTCAGTGTGTATCACTGAAGGAGGTGTGGCCTCAGTGTGTATCAGTATCTAGCCAAGTTTACACACCAGCTAGCAAACGTTAGCTAATATCATACATCATAAGTAGCTGATCAAAATTAGCTTAAGCTCCACCCACACTGACCCAGAGACTCGAAACTGCTTACTTGGCTTGACAGACATTATTGTGTGTGTGTGTGTGTGTGTGTGTGTGAAACCCTTCAACCTCTGATGGTTAAATTTCATCTGCCCCCTTTAGCACACAACGCTAACTTTGAGTTTATTTCCTAGTTTTTGGACCTGACCTCTCTGAATTTTCTCATAACGGTCCTCATAATCGTCTGAGAGACTTCAATGCCCATTTCTCTCTCCCACACACACACACACACACACACACACACACACACACACACACACAAACACAGTGTCTGGGCCTCATGTATTTTGATGATATGAAAGTTGACCACATTTACATGCAAATGGAACTTCTAGATTAATGGAGGATGGAGGAGGGAAAAAGAGGAGATTGCATGCTAATATGCTATTATGGCATTTAAATACATTTACGCGTGTTTGGACGCGGAATTAGCGTGGTCCTGGCGCTAGGAAATCATGTCCGGCCTGATTGCAATTTTGTTTCCCAATCGCTGCTACATTTTCATCAAGTTCTACTGTCATTTCTAATAACAGCCCGAGTCTGAGCGCTAAAAAATTTAGCATTCTATTCGGCTAAACGCTGTTTCTTCTTTCCTCACACACACACACACACCTCAGCTTCCGTTTATTTTTTTTTACATGATTGACGTGCAAATAACCAACAAACTGTGATTTTTATTCTGATTTACTTCACGTTTATTAATTAACCGCCTAAACTGTGACAGCTTTCATCACAGATGCTAAGCTGCTAACTTTATGTTGCTAATTAGCATGTACTCTAGTGAGTAAGCTAACCAGCTAACAAAACCAACTAACAGTTCGCTATGATGGCTAACATTATTTCTTCAGTAATATTAGTAGCTGCCTTTGGCTAGTTGGCTAATAATGCTAGCAAAGCTAACCGTTTCTCACCGGAATCTTATTTTAATTTAAGCTAAGGTTTTGTTTGATGCTAAGGTTTTGTTAGCTGAGGATGCTAATTCCTAGCATATTTGTTTGATTCTGTTATGAAATCATGGAATTAAGTCTGAAGTGGAAATATGAATTCAGTCAGAAATATGAATTTTCTGTATGAAATCTATTTGAAATCAAAAGTTTTGGCACCCCTAATATGCTCATTAGTTTTTGTACTCTCTTTGGCTAAATGTTTCTTAGCTAGATTTATTATCTAGCATGTTTTGTTAAATAAAAGCAATGACCCCAGGACATAAGATATTTGAAATAATTTGCTATTTTACAGGAATTTAAGTTTGAAACAAAAGTTTTGGCACCCCAAACACAATAGTTAATATGGTAAAATCTATTATGTATCCCCCCCCCCCAAATGCTGTTTGGCTATACAGCTACGTTTTATTTGCTAGAGTTATTAACCAACACGTTTTTAATGTTTTAGTTTAATAATATTGAAAACGCCAGAACTTAAGGATTATTCAGATTAAATATTTAACAGGGACATCAGGGTTCAAACAAAAGTCTTGGCACCCAAAACACAGCATTAGTATAAATCTTCAAAAGTATTTTCTTCAGCTAATCATCTCCAAATGCTGTGTTTACTGCTTTATTTGTTTTGTTAAATAATGTTAATGAAGTCAGAATATAAGATTATTAACATTAGAGTTTATTTTATAAAAGTTTTAGAAACCCTAAATCGAACAGTACTGCTAATATTCGCCTAATCTATTTGAACACTAGCTAGAACATTCTGGATATTTTAGCTAGCGTGTTTTGTTCAGTAATATAGATGACTGCATTACATGTGATAGTTGAGATCAACCTTCTATTTTTTAATTTTACAAGAATATTAGATCTTAAGCAAAACTATTGGCACCCCAACAGACAACACAAACAGTTAATGGAATAAAATCTACAGCTTCTGCTTTTTGCTGTTGGCTAATCGGCTAGCATGAACATCTCTCTTTTTTTAGTACAAGTATACAGATCTTTAAAGATTAGAACATTCGGGATTAAACAAAAGTTTTGGCACCCCAAGCATGTAGTATGTTCTGTTCGGATCTACTGTACTTTTCAGTTATAACTTAATGAGCTAATTGGAAATTAATTAATTTTTTGTTAAATAATAATGAAGAGCTCAATACATGAGGTAGACAAAGAAATACATTTTTTACAGGAATATTTGGGATTTAAAAAGGTTTTGGCCCTCTAGAGTAAAAAAGCGTTTACAGTTTATGGGATTTTATGGGGTTTTTTTTGTTTGTTTGTTTTGCTAATCAGCTGATCTATTTTTTCTGCTTCTGTAGATTTATTAAGACACTCCCAATAAAAGCCAGAAAGGTAGATATTTTAGATAAAGAGTTATTTTATGTAAATAAAAATTCCATTTAAAACCAAAGAGCTGGCACCAAAACAGAGCTGTAAACGTCACCAAAGCCCTCAAGCACTGCGTTTTGTTTTTTTTCCTCTCCTCTTTTTTTCCCCTTTCCCTTCCTGTCTCTCTTCCAAAGAGGAATCCTCTCCAATCAAACCAGCACGGAGCTTATGATGTATAAACAACAATGCCTCTCGCAAAGGGCCTTTTGTTCGCCCTCGTCGCTGAAAACGATCCGTTTTGAATATTTCACGACGTAATCTCGGCCTGAAATAATCTAGCCGAAGATGAGAGCAGACAAGCCCCGCGAACAAAATGTCAATCATCTCTCATCCAAAGCGATGCTGACAGCTAAACGTGGATCAGAGAGGAATTCATTACTGCTGAATAATAAATGGAGAAATAAATTGTCTAATCTTCTCGGTATACAGTGAGCGCCGGCTCTGATGAATGTCGATATTAAACCGGCTGTAAATTCAAGATGACTTTGAGGAATGATCTTTCAATCGGCTCGTTGTCGGGGGTCTGATGTTTCTTAAACCTCTCCTAGTAACACGTTTGGGGGAAAGAAAAACAGGAAAAAAGACAATTCATACGTTTTGTTCCATTATTATTATTATTATTATTAATTATTTAATTATTATTATTACTACTACTATTGTTTATTTATTTTATTATTATTATTATTATTATTATAACATTTTAAATTCTGTATTATATATATATATTTATATTTTAATATTATAAATTTTTAACAATATTTAAAATGTAAAGATCGCGCTGTACCTCGGATTGATACACAGGAAAGAAAACAGGAAGAAAAGAAAAAAACAGGAAAAGACTTTTCATAAGAAAAAATCATAAGTTTCGTTGTCATTTATTATTATTATTATTATTATTATTATTATTTGTTTATTTAATTGTTATCATTTATTTATTTATTTATTTATTTATTTATTTTTTTTATTTTTTTATTTTTTTTTATTTTAAGTAATTAATTCTGTATTATATTTTTTAAAATCTTAAAAATGTAAAGATCAAGCTTTACCTCGGATTGATAAATATATATATATATATATATATATATATATATATATATATATATATATATATATATATATATATATATTGTACCTGCAATATTTCAAATTTTTAACCAATCAGAATCCAGAATTTGTGGTTTTCAGATGTAACATAGTCTCCAGCGTAATAAAGATTGCGACACTCGTCTTGGCTACACTTTACAGGCTCAAAGCGGATAAATCGTTGTTTCTCTACTCGCTACGCAGGTTATGAACTCTCCATTAACTCCCTGCACGCTCCTTTGGGAAACCCCACCAGCACAAACCCACTTTTTTTTCCTTTCTATCTTTTTGTTTTTTGAGCTCTGGCTCATGATGGTCAACTCGATAGCCGCCCTAATTTGGCTCACATGGGAGCGAGTGGCTTAGAGGGCCAAATGTTAGGCCTCTGACATTACAGATCGATTGGAGGGAAGGAAGCGCGGGGGGTGGGGGGAGGGTCACCGAGAATTTCGCTCATTAGCCGAACGGAAGGGAGCAGAGGTGCTAGCTCGGTCGTCCCGAGAGAACACACACACACACACACACACACACAATCACTTATCCTTCAGTCTGAGTGTTTAAACACTTAAAGGAGCAGTTCTGCTAAAAATCAAAAGCACAGTAAAATAAAATGTCCCACTTCCACCAAACGTACGCTATGGATCATCATACCAACAAAACATCACGAGAACCTTCATCATCATCATCATCACCTTCACCATCAACCCTAATCAGCTGTGTTGGGTTACCCACGAGCACTCACCTTATTTAACATTTTAGAGGGTTAAAACCAAAGTTTTGGCACCCCAAGCACAAAACTTTTCTGTTATATAAAGTATGATGAGCTAATGGGATTATGTAAGCTAACATTTTTATTAAATAATATTAATGAGCCCAAAACATATAGATGAGATGGATATTTTACCAGAAAATGTTTTTTTTCTAAAAAGTAAATAAAGTTTTGGCACTTATAAGGCATTTATAATTATCAGTATTTTTTTCCTTTGGCGAATCAGTTAATCTATTAGCTAGATGTATTAGCTAACATGGTTTGTTTAAGCTCAGAAAGGTAGATAATTGAGTTAGACAGATATTTCACTTGAAAATTAGATTTGAAACAAAAGTATTGCCATACACCTACCCAAAGTTCCCTAGGCCCCGCCCACTACGTTTGATTATAGCACAAAGCTGAAAAGATGAACATTATTTAAAGTGTTACACAATATACTCTAACCTGAAACCATTTACATCTTGTTCACACTTATGTTACAGCAGCTGTAAACATCTGTAAACCCTTTGACACTGGAGACTCCTTCCGAGAGGTTTTACAGCGTTTAAATGCACAGTACAAATCTGTGCTGTTGCTATAGAAATGATGATGCTTTCGCTAAAAAGATTTTTTTTAAAAACAAGCAGGAACAGATCTTTGAGGTAATAAAAGTTGACACAGGGACAACAGGAAGTCTCAGGAGGACGTTTCTTGTAGCTCCAGTTAGAGGAACAAGAGCCGCATCCTTTAGGAAAGGGACGTAATTGGACCTTAAGGATTTCTGTGAATTTGCATTATGGGTAAATTGGAGAACAGGGGGACGGTCTGCTGGTGTGTTTAGACCTTTACACCGTTACACTGCCTGAGCCTTTAGAGGTTAGACGTCCATTGATGTTGCTAACAAACCCAGCGGCAGCAGCAGCGCTTCTTCCTCCTCCTCGGTAATTAGCGGGACAGAAAAGCAATGATGTTAAGTTTTAAAAGGACAAAACAGGACGCTTGAGCTAACAAGCCTGGGATAATGAGACTCTTCTCTGTAATTCTGGGACAAAATAGCAAAAGTGTGCTGGTATTTATTTATTTATTTCGAGCTCCCCGACTTGTGTAATGAAGCTACAGCAGAATCGGATGCTAACATGTAGCACAGAGTAGGTCAATTTGTTTACTTTTTCTTTTATTAAACAACAACAAGAAGACGATCAACTCATGTAAATAAGCATAAACTCATCTGTTCCAAAGATGTCAAAAAAAGTTAAAGATACGCACTAGAACTGGAAACTCCTTCCACAGGATTTTGTTTTTCAGTCCGAATATTTAATCAGCACCTTCTGACCAATCAGAATGCAGAACTCAACAGCGCTCTGGGGTTAAAAATAGAAATAGAAATACCTAAAAATCATTTTTAAGGAACAGATGTTATGTATATATGTTTCCCTGGCATGGAAATAAGCTCCGCCCACAGACCCGGGAGAGATAAATAAACAGAGATGATTGGAGCATTAGCAGTGTGCTGAGTTTCACTGCGCTAAACTACGACGTTTGAGACGTTTATTACTCCTTCAGTTCAGTCTGGGTTCCTGATCCAGCTCTCAGACTCGTCACATGACCAGAGACTCTTTGTATCCATGTCATGGAGTTGGACGTTAATTCCTCCGCTCTGAATTCCACGACTAGCAGAACCGCAAAGAAACAAAACGGCCGCCAATTAGCCCTGCGCTGGGAATAAGTGGAGGATTTTCCTTAGAAGAGCAGGTTTCAGTGGGAATTTACTACAATGACCAGCGTCTTTGTTGCACTGCTTTTTACAGTAAAACTCTAAGAACTACACAAAGACTTTAATGTCTGTGTTAAATTTAGGTCTCGGTTGTTGTTTTTGTTCTGATATTCCTGAATACACACACCACAAATATTAGCGCATTTGTTAGCATGTTTTGAAAAAACGATTGGTTGAAAACAACCTTCTTTGCTACGCAGAATGCTGCGAACTTCTCATGAATCTCTGGAAAAAAAGAAAAAAAAAATTAATCGTAGAGAAAATACGATGTAAACGTAGTATGACGTTTTGTTAATTGTTAGCAAGCTGCTGCAGTAGATGATGAATAACCAGCTATGGGACAGTAGCAGGAACTCGCTGTTGATTATTGTCCTGTGTAGCTCTGACTTTAACAACATTGTTAACGTTTTCACGTTTGCGCAAACAAACAAATCCCACCCCCCACCCCCAAAAAAGATGTAAAACATCTACAATAAATAAACAATCAACAATAGTAATAAATAATATCATTCTCAATTTTAAAATCATTTTAATGTTGAAATAATTTTACTAATTTAAAAATGATAAAAAAAATTAACAAATAAAACAGGTTATATATAGATAATTTTATATATAAATAGTAACATATTAATTTTAATATTAAAATAATAAACTAATATTATTATTTCTATTAAAATAAGTAATAATAGTTTTGATAGTAAAACAATAAAAAATAAATAAACATTTTTTTAAACAATAGTATTAAAAATAAACACGTAGACACAGACATGATAAATAAATATTGAATAAATACAATTTTATTCAATGAAAAACAGACACTCAAAGCAAGGTAAAATAAAAGTTTAAAAATATTAAACAATAAAATAATCTTTAATAAGTTAATCATAAATAATAAAAAGTAAATAATAAATATTATTTTAAAATAACAAAAAAAATAAACACAGATACATACATGATAAATAAATATTGAATAAATACAATTTTATTCAATAAAAATAAACAGACACTCAAAGCAATATGAAATAAAAGTTTAAAAATATAAAACAATATTTTAAAATGAAAATTTTCAATAATTTAATAATAGAATAAAAAATAAACAGATTCATACATGATAAATACATATTAATAAATACAAATACATTCAAAGTGTTTTATAAAAAAATATATAAAAACTATTTAAAAAATGAAATAATTGAATAATAAAATAGTAAAAAATAAATAATGGATATTAATATTTTTTTAAATAAAGAAATAAAAAAATAAACACAGAAATAGAAAATACAGTTATATACAATAATATAGATATAAATACAGTTTTATTAAGCAAGGTAAAAGGAAACAAATAGTTTATTAGTAAATGATATCAGAATTTTTAACAACAGCTAAAAAAACAGAGCAGATGGAAGTGGTGTGTAAAACGCTGTGATATAAAGATAAAGACGTGGACGTTTGTGTGGGACATTTTAATCGCTCCATGCCATCACTCCTGCATTCCAGAGCTACTTTGTAATGCCGCGTGTTATCTTTGGTACGACTCGACCCGAGCCGCCGGTGTTTACTCAAGCCACCAAATCCACCCAGACCCCGAGATCGAGCCTTAATATGACACCCGAGTGCTAATCTCCTTAGCCTAGCGAGGCTAACACCAGCATCCGTCCATCCCAGACTCTACCTCCGTCTCACTCTCCTCCGCCGCCGCAAAAAGAGAAGCTGGTAATCTCCATATTTACCCCATCTGCACCGGGCTCGGGCCTGCTAGATCAAAGATGGCCGAGGGAAAAAAAGAGATCAGATTAGCTGAGGATGAGGCCACTCCGAGCCCAATCCGCTGCTAAGCTAAGCTAATATGCTAAGCTAAGAGCTATAAGCCTTGTGTCTGAACCTGCTCCTCTTTCAGCTTCTCGGGGCTTAAACCAAGAACCGAAGAGGAGGAGGGGAGAACTTTAAAAAAACATTGGCCCTTTAGCATAACATGGAACTCCTGCTAGTTTTTCTTCAGCATGATTAGCACACTTAGCATTTCAGCACCATTTATTTGAAGGGAAAACACATTCTCTTAGGCTCTTCGCTAATCAACAGCGGACTGACATAATTAGCTAGCTTGAGGAAATTAGCTACAAGTGTAACGGTTTCCGTCACACACAGGAGATTAGCTTCGTAGTTTAAAAACCCATTAGGAACCAATAAAAGGCTAATAGCGCATGCCAGAAAGCATATTAGCAGCATTAAATTTAGCTAACTGGTGATGCTACACAAACATCAACAGAGTAGTTAAAGATAGCCAGCTTGCTAACTAGCTGCTGTTCGTTGATGAAGTAATAATCTCTTCGTCATAGATCTTAGATAAAACTAGCCAGCTAGCATAAAAGTGCTCGCTAATGATAATGCTAGCTAACGTTTATAAAGTAAAATCCGTTTAAGTGATTTTTATTTTCATTTCAAAATGGAGTTGTTACTATTTAGTGGATTAGCATCGTGACTGAGCCGCCGGCTAGCTAACAGTTACTGCTGTTGTTTACAGTGTTGTTGTTATTAGATGTAGCAGAATTTTAAAAGTACACAACTAGCATCTAGCACCATCTCAGTTAGCCAAGCAAATAGATTAATCCTGAGTAGTTTAAAATGGTGGCTAGTCGTGGCTGACTGACACCAGAAATGTGATTAGCTTGTGAGTTTCCGAGCCCCAGACCCGCTCTCCTGCTTGTGTTCGTCATTAATTAGCCTCTTAGCCTGAATGTTAGAGTTTTAAGAAACGTTAATTCGTTTTTTTCTACTTTTACGAAGGTAAGTGTGCGATTAACGCTGTTAGCGATTAGCGTTTAGCTGAAATGAAGTGGTTTTGTGTGGAAACAAAGTGTCACTCGGGTTCCAGGACCTCATTACTGCGGATTAGTGACTGAGGGGAAAAACCTGACGTGTGTGTGTGTGTGCGTGTGTGTGTGTGTGTGTGTGTGTATGTGTGTGTATAATGATGGGGTGAGTTGAAAAGTCGCGCTAAGACTGTGTGTTTGTTAATGTAAATAAAGCGGTCTGTACTCTCTCACACACACACACACACACACACACACACACAGAGTGCTAAGTGCTGTTGGTGCAGTTTTTTATCAAGGGTCATTCTGTGGCTCTGGGGAGCAGCCCTCTCTCTCTCTCTCTCTTTCTCTCTCTCTCTGTATGAAAATTGATATTGAACACTGTAGTAGGAGGACAAAGATGAAGAGGAGGAAGAGGAGGAGGGGGGGAGGAGGGAGCAAAACCCTCATGAGCTCGTAGCAATTAGCTAAAAAGGATTTGAGACTCTTGTGCTGAGGATCGAAGTTGTTTACAGACTCTCTCTCTCTCTCTCTTTCTCCCTCTGTCTCTCTGTCTGTCTCTCTCTTTCTCTCATTTTCTCTCTCTATCTGTCTGTCTGTCACTCTCTCTCTCTCTGTCTGTCTCTCTCTTTCTCTCATTTTCTCTCTCTATCTGTCTGTCTGTCACTCTCTCTCTCTCTCTCTCTGTCTGTCACTCTCTCTGTCTGGGTCTGTCTGTCTGTCTCTCTCCCTCTCTGTCTATCTGTCTTTCTCTGTCTTTCTCCCATTGTTTGTCTCTCTCTCTATCTCTGTCTGTCTATCTGCCTCCTATTGTCTTTCTCTCTCTCTTTCTCTCTCCATCTCTGTCTGCCTTTCTTTCTCTATCTCCCTTCTCTCACTCTCTCTGTCCGTTGTCTCTGTTTCTGTCTGTCTCTCTGTCTTTATGTCTCTCTGTCTCTCTCTCTCTCTCCCCTCCACCCCCACCCACTCTAGATTTTAAGGGTTTGTTGTGTTGTTATTTTTTTCTTCACCCTTCCTCACCAGGCCATTGTTGTCGGCTGCTCTGACGTTCGGCTGGCTCCCTAACAAGACAGGAAGTGGAGTTCGTTAAGGAGATGTTCACACACACGATTAAAGGACCCTGGAGGACGATGTCAGGTCACAGTGTTGAGCCGCTTTGGAGCCGTTGTTGTCTTTTTTTATGGTTAACTCTTGGTCGAGGAAAATATTCATATTCAATAGTCTTCATTCATTTATGTAATTTTATACATTATTACTAAGGTGCTTCTAACATCGCTAACATTAACGTTAATTATTCTCTAACAGTTTCAGGATGTATAGGTCGCTCTACCTGAAAGTTCTGCTGAATGAAAACGGCCCTAGACTCCGCTCTTTTGGAACCCTGCTCTCGCTCCAAGCTCTTTCCGCTTTAAGACCCCGAATGTTAACTCCGATGACATACGACGTTTCATACCGCGCCCAGACGCTGAGTTTAGCCGTGACAAATCGGCCCACGCTAACCCACTTTACCTTTCCCTCGCTCAGAGCAGATCCTCGTTCCGTTTTCCGCCCGTAATTGTATGATTTCCTATTGTATTGTTTTCTGCATAAGTCGGTGTTGGTGGAGGAGGTGGGGTGGGATTTGGGGGTATCTGGGTGACACAGCCATCTGTCAAGTTCATTTGCTTGTGGAGATGGAATAATGGCCGGAGTGACTCCAGGCTATCTGTTATCAAAGAGGAGGAAAAAGATCTTGCACCAGAGATGATCACTTATTACACCGTACCCTTGGTGCTATCACCCCGATACCACCACCACCCCCTCACCGAACCCCCTCACTGAACCCCCCTCTGAAGCAGCTGTCACGTCGGGCGTGGCGTGTTATGAAATTTAAAGGCGAGATTCAATTAAGGATATGAGTTATGAGTTATGACTTGAAGTCTGTCAGATCTCATTTGGGAAAGAGCCGAAAGTCTCATACCTCCCACGCTGGGTCCCTCATCCGTCTTCACTACCGCGCAAATGTGGAGCCCCGGCCACGTGGAAGTGGAGAGAGAGAGAGAGAGAGAGAGAGAGAGAGAATAAGAAACTGGAGCATTCAGCACTCCAACACCTTCCCCACTGTCTTTACAAAAGTATTTAAATTTACATTTTTTTTCTGTTTTTGTTCCATCCAGCATGTTAACTAGCCAGTAACTGACTAAACTAGTTTTTCTCACATCCAAAACAGAACGTCTAACTAATTACAGAGTCTGTCTGTAGACTTGGCACCCTTGACCGGGGGGGGGTGCATGTAGTTACAGACATTTCAAAAATATATAAAATTATAATAATGTTTTAGACAAGTGATACACACATAGTTGTGTTTATTAATATAGAATTTTTACAAATACTTGATGATTTGTGTCTAATTATTTTCTTCTTTTTTTTAAAGATAAACCTCATATTTGGTTAAAGGCAAAGTGGGAAGTTTTTTTTTTTTTTTTTTGCATGTTAAAAATATTTACTTCCTGAAGAATTTTCACACATTTCATAGTTTCCACAGAAAAAAATAAAACTCATGCAATTTTTGTAATTTTTTTCCCCAGAAGGATTTACTGCATGCAAATGTTTCAATTCATGTTATCAGAGGGGTGCCAATAATTTTGAGCTTTGTAGCTTTTGTTACAGGAGGTGACTAGCTTACACACTCTCACTCTCTCTGTCTCTCTCTCTTTCTCTCTCTCTCTCTCTCACACACACGTTTTAGCTGAGACTACTGTATTTCTAATGTTAGAGCCTAGAATTCTATTAAAGTTCTCGTTTTGATGATGATGTCATCACCTTGCTCAGTTTTCAGGAAATCCGCTTATTAAAATAAACAACAACAATAACACTGTTGGATGGAAACACACCTTTTTACACATTCCTGTCTCGCCTGTTTAATTTCCACTCTGTGTGTGTGTGTGTGTTTTGGCTAGGCGATGATTTGATTGGTCAGCTGTTCCGACTTTTCCTGCATCCTGATTGGATTTGGGCCGGATTTATCCGGATGTGACTCCTTTATCCCGGACCTGCTTGCACTCTTTGCCTGTGTTATTATAGGAAAAGTGACGAAGTCTCGCGTTTCAAATCAAACCTCGCGTTTAAGCGCTGGTCTTAGCTCACAGAGTCAGAGGCCTGCGTGTGTGAAGACGGGAATAATAGCAATGATGTTGTTTATAAAGCAGATTTCTAACGTTTTTCAAAGCGGACAGAAGAAACACATCCATTGAGAAGATTACATGTGATGGATTTTAGCTTAGAAAGCAAACGAACACCTCAATGCTAACGTGATAAACATCTGAAGGACAAAAAAAAAATGTAAAAATTGAAAATCATCAAAAAATTTTGATGTTGGTGTTGAAGTGGCTTATAGAGTGAACAGGGTGTGTGGTTTAGGACACGCCCACAGTGGACAGTACTTGGTGTTGAAGTGGCCTATAGAGTGAACAGGGTGTGTGGTTTAGGACACGTCCACAGTGGACAGTACTTGGTGTTGAAGTGGCCTATAGAGTGAACAGGGTGTGTGGTTTAGGACACGTCCACAGTGGACAGTACTTGGTGTTGAAGTGGCCTATAGAGTGAACAGGGTGTGTGGTTTAGGACACGCCCACAGTGGACAGTACTTGGTGTTGAAGTGGCCTATAGAGTGAACAGGGTGTGTGGTTTGGGACACGCCCACAGTGGACAGTACTTGGTGTTGAAGTGGCCTATAGAGTGAACAGTGTGTGTGGTTTAGAACATGCTCACAGTGGATAGTCCTTGGTGTTTAAGTGTACTAAAGAGTGAACAGGGTGTGTGGTTTGGGACACGCCCACAATGGACGTGTATGTAAATGTATTCTGGCTGACAGTGTAAAATTTACAATTTGTCCAAATTTGTAAAATGAATTCTAAAGTAATAAAAAATTCATAACAGAATTAAAATTCATATAAGAATTCTTTAAGTTCTAAAAGTTGAGATTTTGAGGCTAGAAAAAGCAACGACAGATGAAAGACAGACGACGACAACAAAGCTTTGGAAATTTTTTTTTAAAATTAAAATTCGCTAATCTAAAATCGACCAATAAGAAAACACCAAACTAGCTACAAAACACGCTACAAATATGCGAGGGAAACTGAAACGTAACCCAAACATGCTAAAAGCATTTGTCTTTATTACCACAAACACACTTATAAACACGTGCTAGCACCAAGTTTATGCTAATACATGTCCTTGGATGAGTTGATTTTCCCTGGACAGCGTGGGTTAAAGTGGTAAACTACGCAGTACGTTTACATGGGTATTATCTCATATCACAGGTCTGTCGCTAGAGGATCTTCTGCGCATTACCTGACAGAGTAGAAGACACCTTATCACGCCTTCCACTCTAGAACTTGGGTCAGATTTCCTACAGCGCGACGGCTAATCACCTGAACTTTATCGGTTCGGAAAACACCTAATTTTTTCAACACGCAAATTCCAGAGGTGGATAAAAAACTGTGTGTGTGTGTGTGTGATTGATGACCGCTAACCAAACACCGGCTCTGAGATTACAGCGAAAAACATTTTCACCCGAGGAGAACTTTGCGTAATGAATCGTAATGAATCATGGCGCGATTACGTGGCTTATCTTCCACGAGAGCGTTTCATAACGCAATTAGAAGCTAAAAAAAAGTGTGTGACTCACGCGGGGTCAGGAGTTTAATAATAGATTAGCGGTGATCCTGCTCGCAGAAACCGCCATGAAGAGCAAACAGAGCGGCTCGCTTCGGCTGTTTGACTTTTCAGCAGGAGCTGTTTAATCAGTGTGTACAGTAACCTGTGCTGTGATGTCATCACAGCTTAGATTAGCACTACGCCAGTGTTTGGAAGGAGCTCAGAGACGTTTGGATGTCGGTTAAACTACCTTGCGTCCTCGCTAACGTTCGGTCATGCTAACACTAATTTGAGGACGTGTGATGTTATGTTTCCAAAAATAATACAAAAAATAGAACATATTTACTTATGTTATCTATACAAGTCAGTTAGCAAATAGTTTACATTCAAAAACTCACCATCTGTTGCTAGGCAACTAGGAAATATTTTATGATACAGCTGAGACATAGCTATGTTTAGGTAGCACTGGTCAGGATCGTCGCAAGAACGTTAACATTTTCCTCAGATACAGAGTTAGCTTTGACTTCTAAATGAACTTCATGAGTTCTGTCATATTGTAGGAAATTTCTGTTTAAAATATATTGTGGTAAAACTCAAATTGTGTTAATTAGCATGTGCAGTTAGCAGATATAGCAAGAAAGCTACTGCTAGTGAGGTAATATTGACTTTGTGTTACGTACAAAGCACAGCTAGTTAGCTTAGAATGTAGCCTGTAATTTATGCTAAGCAGGACCACAAGCTGCATAGATGAAATGCTAGGCTAAGCATGATAGAACACCTTGAGTGAGTCATGCTACAGGAATAAAAGCGGCGGGTTCTTCGTCCCCACCGGCCGCTCGCAGACTCTGCGCAGTCGTTATCTAGCGCTGGAATGCTTCGAGGGGCTCGTGATCCACTTTCAGAGCAGGGCGGCAAAGGTTAAAAGGGAAGATAGCGCTTGTCATCGCGGCCAGTATCTTTAAACCGTGGAGTGATGGAAGAACAGAAGAGATAGAGAGCTCTAAAGGGTTCAAGTCACAGTTCAGCGCTGCCAGACATCACCGCCATCTTTATCCCACTCGCTCCGCTAGTCAGAGGGTGATGTCAGCTGCTAAAATGCTACGCTACGCTACACAGCACTCTGCTTTCAGTTCACACAGAAACACTTAGCTGGAGTAAAAATAGCACAGGGTCCAGAAATTTTAGAGGAAACAGCTAATATTAGCGTAAATAATAAAGAAATATCTGTATCAGTATAAGAAAATATAAGAAAATCAGTCATATGAATTATAAATGTCTCAGGAGCTTTAAAATGTTTAAAACAAGACTTTTACTATAACCAGGCGTGCTAGCTTAATATGCTATTTAACAAGGTAGCACTTATTGGAATATGTTAGCAACACATTAACAGCTAGCTGACAAAAATCCCTGTTTACTAAGAATTTAGAATCAGCTTGTTGGCTAGCAATACTGTGTCACTGGAGTAGCTAAACGTAAGCTAACTAGAGACTAACTAGAGGAAACTAACTAAACTAACTAGAGGTTTGAGCTCAACATTAGCAGCTAACTAGCTGTAGCTACATTCACTGATTTGATGAATGAAGCTAGTTGAAAGACAGTGAGAGAGCAACTAATAACTCGCTATTAAACAAGCTAGCTAGTGTTATAGGGGTATTCTACTTAACATATTTAGGTATATAGCTAGCTAGCTACTGTCATTGTAAGCAAAATAGGTGTCAAAACTATAAACATTTATACACAATTTTATGTCTCAAATGTAATTTGCAGCTGTATTATAATATTCTAACTCCTAATTCTATATACATTTAATTCAGCTATCTGGCTAGCACTGCTGTGAGAGATTTTCACTGTACTAGCTAAACATACGCTAGCTAAATACTTCACTATTTTTTTTGAGAAGAGTGTTCTTGCTAAATGTGGACAGCTAGCTAGCTGTAGTGTTATTGTTAAGGTATTAAATAAAGCTAGCTGGCTAGCAAAACAATGAGAGATTTTTTGACTTAAGTACTTGAGTTAACTTGTTAGTGTTTTGAGGGCTGTCTCTGGTGCATGCTAGCAAGCATGCTACTGTGAGAGATTTTAACTAGACTAGTTAAACATAAACTAGTTAAACATCTAGCTAGTGTATTGAGGGCTGTCTTCGGATGGTTTCCAGATAACTAGCAATAGTTTTATTTTTCTAAGACAAAACTGTGATAACTTGCTAGCTAGCATCTTAAAGGCTCTCTCCAGTGTATTGTAGCTAAAAATGAACAGCTAGCTGTAATGCTACTGCATTGAATGAAACTAGCAGACTAGCAAAACCCTATTTCCCTGCAGTATATAAACATAAGTAGCTAAGGTAACTTGTGTGAACTTGCTAGCTAGTGTATGGAGAGCTGTCTCTGGTGTCTGCTAGCGATCCTGAGGTGCTAGCTGTGAAAGAGTCGCTGAAATCTTAAGAGCTAAATAGCTAACTAGCTTTAAATAAAGTAGCATGTCAGGAATGGGACAGAAAAAGAAAAAGCTGCAGTGTGTGTGTTTTCATTAGCATCAGAGCGTGCGCACGCGCGCACACACGCACACACACACACACTCACACTCACACAAACACACACACACAGTAATTATGTGTCTGATTTTTAGCTGTTTGCCCGGAGGCCAGACTGCCAGGAGCGTCTTTGTCTAAATGGCTCTTTAATAAGAGTTTACAGGTGACAAGACCACTCGTTTTCATCCTTCCTTCCTCACTCGCTTTCATCCTTCCTCTCACTCTATCCTCTCCTGGCCACCCAAATGTCAGTTTAATGGTAACGCTAATCACAGCCTCGCTAGCTGTACACACACACACACAGGTACATATCAAGGTGAAAATTAAGCTGCTGTTGTCCTTCAGCTGAGGAATGAATGATTTTTTTTTTCTCTTTACAGAAACGTGACACAAAAATCACATGACTTATAAAAGTCTCAGAAGCTTTAAAAATTTTTTTTTAAAAAAGCAAGGCTGGTTAGCTTAACATGCTATTCAACAAACTAGCCCTTATTGGAAAATGTTAGCTAGCCTGTATTCTTATTTATTTATTTATTTATTTATTGTCTCTCACAAAATTCCAAACCGCTCCGTTAGCACAAGCTAAGAGACAACTTTTTTTTATTTATTTATTTAATTTTTTTCTGTTATGTATTCAATGCTTATTTAATTATTTATTTTGTTTCTTTTATTTTTAATTTTTTTTTTTTAATTTTTATTTTTACAACCAGAACTGTTATTATTGGTGGGGGTGGGTGGGGTGTGAAAAGGGGGTTGAAAAAAAAACAGAAATTAGGAGAGACAAGAAAGACAAAATTTTAAAAAACACATATAAATTAAAGAGAGAGAGAGAGAAGTAAAAAAGAGAGATCAAAGTGTTTCCGTAGTAAAGGGCGTGGTTGTGCAAGTGTGAAGTGTATCACCATTATTATAACATTCACAGCCTAATAAGGGACCTCTGTAAACGAACCCCGCCTGTTTCTCACACACACACATACACACACACTCCAATGCTTTCATTTCTGCTCGTAATTACACACACACACACTCATAATATGTAATCAAGAGATAAGTATGAATGTTGTGTGTTTGAGAGTGTTTGAGTGTGTGTGTGTGTGTGTGTGTAATAAAGACTTTGCGGCTGAGATAAGCCCTCTTTGATCTCGCTTTCTGGAAATAAAGAACAAACACAATGCAGATCTGTGTATGTCATATCTGAGGATCGTTCCCTTGTTCACTACTTAGTGTTCACTACTTATCACACTCCTCTTTCCTCGGCTTAGAATCTCTGCTTAGCGTTCTAGGGCCCTTGAATGTTTTATTTTGTCTTCTGAGGTCAATGAATTGCACAAGTTCATCAGAAGGGAATTTGCTACTTTAACCAATACCATCAGCATGCTGCCTCAGACAGAGCAGACCTTCAGGTTCCATGAGGCACAAGATTATTTTACATAATGCTTCCTGAAAAACTGTTCCACAAAGACCTGACACCACTATACACTTTTTACTGTGTATGCTGTTACTTTAGCTAGCTTTTTAGACAAACAATACAGCTAAGCAAGATTACCAACAAGTTAGACTTGCGAGTTAACCCTGCATTCACACTAACAAGCAACTGGTTGACTGCTAAAGTTTCATTTTAAAGGAGATTTCAGCAACAGCACAACACAAATTAGCGATGACTCTGCAAAGTGACAAACCTTACAACTCCTCAGACTAATATAATTGCCAGTTTTTCAGTTTCCTGCTTTTCACAGTAAGTAGCAAAGACTAACACAACTAGCTTGTCAATCAAAGAGCAGAACTAGTAGCCCGAGCATGGTAAGTTCTGAGAATTATTATTTGTTTTTGAAGTTTTGTGATAGTCCTCGCTGCAGAACCAGGTCCAGGAGGTACAGCTGGACTTGATCCTACTCCTCCTTGAATCCTAACATCCTAACCTTCCAACTAGCCCTCTTTGCTGCAGAACCAGGTCCAGAGAGTAGAGCTCCTACTCCTCCTACAACCCTAACATCCAAGTAGCCCTCCTTGCTGCTGAACCAATAGTCCAGGGGATAGAACTGGACTTGTACCTGCTCCTCCTAAAACCATAACATCCAAGTTGCCCTTCTTGCTGCAGAACCAGGTCCAGGGGGTAGAGCTAGACTTTATCCTACTCCTTCTACATCCCTAACATCCAAGTAGCCCCTTCTTGCTGCAGAACCAGGTCTAGGGGGTAGAGCTGGACTTGATCCAGCTCCTTCTAAAACCCTAACATCCTAACATCCAAGTAGCCCTCCTTGCTGCAGAACCAGCTCCAGGAGGTACAGCTGGACTTGATCCTACTCCTCCTACAAACCTTACATCCAAGTAGCCTTCCTTGCTGCAGAACCAGGTCCAGGGGGTACAGACAAATCAGTGTCTAATCTAAACAAAGAACAGAACTAGTATGCATAATAATTTTTAAAAGTTACTTCAGAGTCTCATCAGAGCTAAAAAGAAACTTCAGGCAGGCCACACCCACAAGTAACTACATGACGACTTATTGCCTGCTAGCATGGTCGTACTGGAAAGCTTTGCTAACTACAGTTAAAACACAGAGTCATGTCCTGTCGCTTTCTCACAAAGTGGCCGAGAAAGATTTGTAACAAAACCACAACAAATGTTTGAGCCATATGAAGGCATGGGATCTGTAGGAGCTTCTGGAGACCCAGGCTTGAGAAATAAGCTCACTGTAAGTGCAGGGCTTTGTGGTGTGTGTGTGTTCTCACACAGCAGGAATGCTGTCTGTCAGTCACTTCTTTCACACCCTAATCTCGGTCTCAAGTAGGACAGGAGGAGCTGCTAATAATATCGATTAGCTAATCAGCTCATTTCAAGTTCCACGTTCCGGTGTGTGTGTGTGTGTGTGTTTAGGAAAATGTCAGATTTAAGACATAAACAATAAGACAAAAACTCTCCTCATTAAACAAGAAAGCTTACACATTTATATTAGCATCAAACCCTAAACCTAAATATTTCAGTCTGTGGAAGAAATAGCTAATGTTACATGACATTGTGTGTGTGTGTGTGTGTGTGTGTATGTGTGTGTCAGTTATAACTTATCTGAAAGACCTGAGCTGTGATTGGACTCCAACCCAGTTAGATCATGGCCTTGTAATCCTGAAGGCATGAAGTAAGAAGGTACACACATACACACACACACCCACACACCCACACACACACAAACAGACAGCTGCCTGCAGGAAATGTCAGTGGGAGAAGAAACAGCAGCAGATCAATCCATCATACACACACACCTGAAGGGTTTTGCTGGACTAAGAACAGAGAAACTAATCCGCACTATCACTGAAAAAATCCAACACACATACACACACACACACACTTACTAAGCCCAAGGTCACCATATCTGATGGTATCTTATGACATACGAACAAATCCGGGACAGGAAGAGGAAATGATGCGATCTGAAACTGTCTCTTAGATAATTAGGTATATAAAAATTCATCTAATCAAATGACTCAAATAACCTTTTAATATAACCTTTTATAGGCCATGCCTCCTTTGACCTGATGCCATGGAGTGACACCAACCCACACGCTGAGGACCAAAGAAGAAGCTGTGGGTGTGTTGTTGTTTTTTTTTTAGCTTATTGAAGTTTTCCTAAAATAATGCTAACCTGGAGATTTGAATGCTAACATTGCTTACTTGTTAGCTACACCAGCCTCTTATATCTTACAGTCTGTTCAATTAATCTGATCTTCACTGTACGCCTCTGGATGTCAATGTGAACATCAGATGCTAAAAGTGGGATTAGCAATAGTTTGAAAAAAATGTGAAGACATTTACTTTATAAGTGTGTTTGATTAATATTTTACATAATGTGCCTCTTATTTGGTGATCTATCAGAGCACTTTCAAGGCCTTGTCACTGGAATGGGTCATATTCTGGTCCGTTCTTTGTAATTTGGTTGGAAGTGTACCCGGGTCATGGCACCAAAATAGTTTTGCAAAAGGAGTCCAGTCCAAGCAAAGGAAAGTTCTGACAATTATTACTTGTTTATGAAGTTTTCTGATAGTCCATGCTGCAGAACTCATAGTCCAGGGGGTAGAGCTGGACTTGATCCTACTCCTCCTACAACCCTAACATCCTAACATCCAAGTAGCCCTCCTTGCTGCAGAACCAGGTCCAGGGAGTAGAGCTGGACTTGATCCTACTCCTCCTACAACCCTAACAGCCTATCATCCAATTAGCCCTCCTTGCTGCAGAACCAATAGTCTAGGGGGTAGAGCTGGACTTGATCCTACTTCTCGTAAAACCCTGACATTCTAATATCCTAGGAGCCCTTTTTGCTGCAGAACCAGGTCCAGGGGGTAGAGACAAATCAGTATGTTTCAGGCCGGATATACAGTGTCTCATGGATTTAACCCCTTTTAATCCCTAAATCCACAAGGCTACTTGGATGTGTGAGCTAAGGACTCCAATTCTAAGCAGCTAGGGTTTTATGTAGTACCCATCCTGCTTCTCCTAGAAGGGCAAACCAAAGAATATGTTGGATGTTACCAGGGTTACAAGGGACTCTGTGTGGAATTGTTTATTAAAGGTTTAAGCAGTGGTTCTGGAGGAAACCCTTCCTAGAGGGTGGGAGTAAACTTTATTAAAGAATACCTATTAATGACTAGCATACAATGATTTGGGCAAGGGGAGGTTGTGAGCCTCATCCACACCTTGGCTAACACCACAGGCCACTTTTGTATGCTGAGTATTACATTGAAAGATTTGGTTTGGTTTCTAAATGAAACAAAAGGACAAATGTGGGTGTGTATGGCTGAAAATCTATTCCGAAAATTCTTTCATCTATTGGTCTGTATGTTTGGTGTTCTTGAGCATCACTATTCCTAGGGTGCCTAAGGGTATCTACTACCTATTCATTCCTTGGGTGAACATTGCTAGTCCAGGAACACAATATCTACATTTGCCTAATTGGTATGATCTTGAATTGTTGACAAATACAGGATAGCATTGATCTTGTTTTGTCCTCGCTGTGAAATGTGCTTTACCTAAAACCGCCAGGAGCTGTAGAAGGAAATGATGACTTGCATCAAATACCGTAGTGTTTCCTCTGTCTGCTGGACCTCCACAGCAAGAGAATGCCGGTCGTCTTTAATTACTTTTCAGTATTGTGAGTAAAATCAGCAGCGGGATGAGTGCCCACACACACACACTCTCACAGAAACTGCTCAGGCACATCTGGAAATTGTGATTTGACCTTTATTTGTGTTACCGAGCTCATCAATTTGAACAGTAATTTACACACCCGCCTGAAACGGACAGGGAATATTTTGGCAATGCGACTCTCATCTCTCACAGCACAAACAGGAGAGTGCAGCCAAAAAAGACTGCCATAAATTCAGTCCAACGCAGAACACACTGTTCACACACACACACACACACACACACACATGTTTATACAGTCTGGTCCAGAAGTCCGAGTCCACCGTTAAGATCTGTTTATATTTCATAATTCTGATTATTTAAGAATTCATTACTTGACATATTGAGATGTTTTAGAAAATTTGGAATCATCCGGATCTTAACACACCCTGCTGCTAATTATTTGTCGTCTCTTAGCAACCTGACTTTATCAGTCTTCCATTATTGTCTCTCCTGGACTCAGCCAATAAGAACACACTGTTCTGGACTGATAGTACCAAAGAATGAGGGTATATTATATTCATGTTTCAACTACTGTCAGAATAAAAACAGTTCCTGGTATTGAACACACACACACGCTTCCTAGTGGTTCGTGTAACACATTATCCAGATGTGGAGCTTTGAACTCCAAGACCCATGCACATTGTAAGACAGCAACTTTGGGACATCTCTGAAGAGACACACACACACACACAGTAAAATCCTGGTACCTTCACATTTAATGTTATCATTCTCTACCTGTGTCCATTAGTACTGGTTTTGGAGCCACTGGCTAAGCTGGAACTGTTCCAGGTTTTTCCACCAGCTGGTTCTTGGCCAACAACTTGATTACGTTCCGTCTCCAAAATGCAGCTGGTCTGAAACCAAGAAGTGGTGACATCAGGGGCATGAGGGATACTGTCATCATGAACCGGACCTTGGACATTGTTAGTCCAGAAACACTGATAGATCAGGGATAGATCAGCCCTTGAGAGTTCATCACCAGCTCATGGTTATCCATGAACATTTCCTGAGTGCAACATGGTCATCCATGAACATCACTAGCCCTTGGTTCTTGATGGACAAACCTAATCCATAAGCATTGCTAGTCAGTGGTTGTCCTTGAACATCATCAGACCATGAGGGCCCATGAACATTGCTAGCCCTTGGTTCTTGATAGATAAACCTAAGCCATGAACATCGCTGGTCAATAGTTGCCATGAACATCGCCAGACCAGGAGTGTTTATAAACATCGCTAGTCAGTGATTGTTCATAAGCATCGCTAGTGAGTGGTTGTCCATGAACATCGTCAGACCAGGAGTGTCCATAAACATCGCTAGTCAGTGATTGTTCATAAACATCGCTAGTCAGTGGTTTGTTCATGAACATTGCTAGTCATTGGTTATCCATAAACATCGATCACTAGTCAGTGGTTTTTCATAAACATCGTCAGACCAGGAGTGTCCATAAACATCGCTAGTCAGTGGTTGTTCATGCACATTGGTAGCCCATGGTTAAAGGATGAACAATGCTAATCCACGAACATCGCTAGTCTGTGATCGTCCGTGGATTAGCTTTGTCCCTACATATATTTTTTTCTTTTCTTTTTTTTTATTTGGCTTGAAATAGAGTGATAACAGATTTTGGTTTGCCTGCTGGGCAGCTCAGGACACTGGAAAACCACACACACACACACACACACACATACACACACACACATACACACACACACACATCAGGCTCAGTAACAAACGATGGAAACTCAGAGTCAGCCAAAGTCCAGGCAGACGCGCCATGATGGAGTGTGTTTTCCTAACTCACACAGACGCACTCGCTATTTAATCCCGCTAAGCCGTGCTGTGATTGGCCTGAAGCGGCTTTCACTAGGAAATGTTTCATCCATTAGAAAGCAATGAAATTTTATAAGCTCTGGATATCTGTGTGTGTGTGAGAGTGGGGGTGGTGTATATGACTGATGGCCGCGTAGATTATTAGAAATACGACATTACAGACAGATCTATGCTTTCTGAAAATGTTGCGCTCAGGTAATGTAAACACTCAGCGTCGGGAAGTAGCGCTTCTGCTACCGGTTAGCCGGGTGATTATGATCTGCTTCTTCCTCCACACATTAGTTATAAAAGAGCGAGAGCCAGACGAGGCTGAAGAAAGTGCTGAGTGTCGGTGGCTGTGTCCCGAATGCTAGGGTTCATCGGTTTAGTGTTCTGACTACAGGAACACTCAGAGTCCTTACTAACGAGGATTCTTTTTCCTACAAAACACTATGAGTTTAAACATTATGTTTTTTTCCTGCAGATGCAAGTATTATTTATAAAAATAAAATTGGATGTTTTCGGTCAAATTTATGATAAAATGAACAGGGTTTATGCTGTATTTCTGATTTGGGGGCGGGGTTACACACGCACCGTAGTTGTGATATCATACCATCACTGGTTTTAATGGAACCACTGCAGATGTTTTTCCCCCCTTCGAGTTAATTATTTGTAAACTGTCTGTCTGAGTGTTAGCACCTCTGCATGCTTGCAGTGCATTATGGGTTATACAGACTAAAATATTGCACCTTTGTTGCACTTTTAAACTTTTCCTGGGTTTTCCTAGGACTGAGATTGAGTCAGTAGAATAAAAAAAATATTCTGAAGCAAGGTGTCAAAATCCAGAGCTTTATCATACAATCCCAAAGTCATTTGAAAGTCACTACTTGGATGCAGCTTTAAGGTTTAAAGTGTGCTAAAAGCCTTTAACGCATGTGTGAAATAGAGATGTGTTCACACTCGCTGCTGTCGAGTGCTCAGTGTCGTAAAGACTGAGTCGTGTTCACACTTCATAAATCCTGCGGAAACTTTTTATGCCGTCATCACACTCCAAGCAGACCACGAGACGGGGAAGAGGATACGCCGTGATGTAATCCAGCACTGAAGGAGACATTACTGTACTGAATGATGTGATACAATGCAGTAATGAGTGATATAGTAATATGGCACTGAAAGATATAATGTGGTACTGAATGCTAATACTGATTGATATGATACTATATAATATGGTACTGAATGATGTGACATGATAATACAGTACTAAATGCTAATGCTGAATAATATGATACTATATAATATGGTACTGCATGATATATTGCAATAATACAGTACTGAATGCTAATGCTGATTGATATGATACTATATTATATGGTACTGAATGATGTGACATGATATTAATACAGTATGAATCATATACTACAGTACTAAAATGGTATGCTATAATACACTATAATATGGTACTGAATCATATGATATAATGTCACTGAATATGAATGTTATGATATGGTACTGAATTATATGACATAATTCATATAATATAGTACTGAATCATATAATACTAAATGATATGATACTTGATGTGATGCAAATCTGAATACTGAATCATATAGTACTAATTGATACGATACTGAATTATATAATAAAATATATTACTGTACTGAATTTTATAATACTAACTGGAACTGAATAATATAATACAATTTAATACAGTACTGAATCATATAATGCGGTACTGAATCATATAATACGGAACTTAATCATATATATGAATTTTCTCATAAGAAATAATGTAAATGCAGATAATCCGTTCTAGCCGCCCAGAAATATGACCAACATGACCAATCCAGGTCCTCACAGGAAGTCATGCTAACAGGCTTGGGCTAAAAACAGAACTGAATCTGAATCATATAATACTGTACTGAATCATACAATATAGTACTGTACTGAATCTTCTAAAACACCATATAATCCCCCGCTTCTGATTCATTTATTTTTTTATTTGTTTGTTTGTGTTTCGTGTGTGTACATATGTGTAAATAACATATTTAGTATATTATTGGCAAACATAATATATTTATATTAGTAAAATTTAAAAAAATAACTGACTTTCGGAGAAAAATGGTATATTCACTCCTTTCTGTCTGTAATCTCTTTTTTAAAATTATTATTATTATTTATTTTTTATTTGAAAGTCATGCATTTCTTTTTAAGCGTTAATTTAACGCTAGTTTGCTAGCGAACTCATAATAATTAGCGGAATGTGAGTAGCTAATTGTTAGCGTAAACAGCTGACTAGCCGTGCTAATAGTGTAATTAAACCTGCGTCTAAACTCGGTGGTGATGCAACTTAAACTCCGCCCTGTCGCTGGGGGAAATGGGAATGTAGCGGTAGTCTCCAACACAAACACACACTCACACACACACACACACACATGCATTTTCTGTGAAATCCATGAAAGCGCGGTGAGCAGAGGGAGTGTGTGTGATATGACCTTCTGCCGCTCTCCGTCTCCTTTATGGGTTAAGCGTCCGTAATGCGTTATGTATGCCCTTCTGCAGCACCCTTTGCATACGCCATACCAAATAATTGGGATTTATAAATTATTCATTCGGTATTAATGCAGGTGAAATGGCTTCCTGAGTCGTCTGGCGTCCAGCAAAAATAAAAACAGAGCATCTGTGTGTGTGTGTGTGTGCAGAAAGTACCTCAAAACACACACGCGGTATAAAAATGTATGAGGTGGAGGTGGTAACGTGGCGTAGAGCTGAAATCAGCAGGGGCTCGACCTCACGCTCGTCTTCGGGGTCTTACAGGAGCGTTTATTTCAACACAGTTCTTGAATTTAGTGATCAGTTCGGAGCACGATTAGCTTTACCTGACCCTCTGAGGCATTTACGTCATTTCCCGCCACTGATCTATGGATTTATTGCCAGCCCGAAGCAGCCATTTTGTTATTTTTTACCTCAATGTTTACCTCAGAAAATTTACAACTGTACATTCATTCATTTATTTATTGTATTTTTTTTTTTAACCAACTATTTAGTGTTTAGTTCTGCTCCATCGGAAGAGACACATCTGTGATTTTTTTCAGCCAGGTGTTGTGTATTGTGTGAAAAAAATGAAAAATTTAAAAATCCTTTTTTTTTCTATTTTACCAGAGCAATCGAACAAGTGTTTATTAAATTCTTTATTACGTTTGTTATAGCAGTTATAAAAAGCCCTTCTCTCTTTTTTTCATTTCACTCAAGCCTGAGATTTGCTCCTCTGTCTTTCAGCAAGTCTTTAAAACATTTATTTATTTATTTGTTTATTTATTTATATTTAATTTTTTTCCTTTAAATATCTGTAAATTGTCTACGTTTGCGTCTGCATACTGGATTCACACTCGCTGAATCATCCGTGGATCATTTCTCTCCTTACTCCGATTCACTTTCAGTGATTCATTTCTGTCATTCTGAATCAGTTGAATCAATTAGGGAATCAGTTAGTGAAGTTGATTCAGTCTGTGTCTGCGTTTAAAAAATGCCAAATATTCGGGATTAAATGTAATCCAACGAAGGCTACAGGAAAGTAAGTTACCGCGTGACGTGTCGTGAGAGCGAGTTCGAACACGTCCGACAGTCGAGTCATGATCCAAACGATGTGATTCTTCAGGATTTCTGAGACAGCGACAGGAAAATGATCAAAATATGGAAAATGGTGTGGGTTTTTTTTTTTTGTACAATATTTGTTTCCTTTTCAGGGTTTGTTTCACTAACAGGTGGATGGAAAGTGCACTACTGAGACAGAGAAAAGCAGACAAAAGGCTTTTTGCCCTTAAACGCCTCCATTATCCCGTCATTACAGGACTCGAGTGACCCTGGTTTAGCACACACTGACCCTCACATCTGAAACCAGACGGAGTCCCGCTTGGCCTCGATAAAAGCCCAGGTCTGGGTAAATTTAGTGCGACATAATATTTCTTTTAGGCCAGCAAGAGGAGGAGGGAGCGGCCGTACATCATCACTAACTTATTAGATCGCGGAGGCAATTAGCCGAAAACAAACAGGCCAGACAGAGGCAGCATTCAGGCCTCGGCTGAGAGCGAGGCAGAGACGCGGCATCAAAGAGCCAAAGAAAGCGCGCCATTGTTGCCCTGGAACTCCTCTACAGTAACACGGGAGCGTCGTTTCACCTCTGATTCGGGTTACAGAGCCGCCGATGGGGGAACTTTTCACCTGAACACTGTGTGCTGTGTGCAGTTTAGGATTTACCCAAAAAAAAAAAAAGCCCTGGGGCATTATGGGATGGCTGTCATTAAGGTCAGGGGTACATCTTGATTTTTCTCGCGGAAATCTTAAACCTCTGAAGGCCAAAGGTGGGGTTGAGCTTCCTCAGGTAATTGTGAGCAATAATTACAAATTGTCTGTGTGTGTGTGTGTGAATCTTTTATTAATGCACAGCTCAATAGGACAACCGAGGCTATAAATACTATAATAGTGTGTGAAACCACACACACACACACACACACTGGGAAGGTGGTGTTGTTTATAGTAATCAGCACTAAGATGAGGAAGGAATGAAATTGGTCTAAAATCTGTAAAGTGACCCTGAGGAGATGGGAGGATGTGAGTGGGGTAAAAGCAAGGATGTACTTCATCATAGAGAGACAGACAGACAGACAGACAGACAGGTATGAGACAGACACTCCCACTTTGTCCTGTAGATCATCATCTCTTTAGATTTTCTAAAAGTATAACATACAGCATCTCATTCTACATGCTCCTGAAGGAAAGTGAGTCCCAAACGACTCAGTGAATCATTTCTGTCATGCCCGAGATTCTTTCCTTAAATCCTTCACTTTCCTTAAATCATTCATTTGTCTTTTAATCACTGATTTTATTTACTTCTGTATTTTGTGTCTGTCTGTGTTCTTTAACGTGCATGAACTATGTGAGACGGATTTAATGATTCGTGTTTCTCAAACCTGATCTGACTCCTTGAATCAGTGAATCATTTTGGTTATGGCGATTAGAGATTCACAATTCTGTCATTCTTTGTGTAAATCTTTTGGTCTTCATGGTTTTCGACTGAATCGACTCCATGAATTGGTTCATCTGTGAATGTTTGTCATTTCCGAGATTTATGTTTCAGCGAGTCAGTGTGTGAATCATTTAATCCTTTTAGAAATTATATGTTCTGTCAGTCTGTATTTTGTAAAGATTTGTGAATGGTGTGAGTCATATTTGCACTTATGTGAGTATTGAACCTGATTTGACTCCTTGAGTCAGTGAATCGTTTCAGCTGTTGGTTGAATCATCCATCATCAACTATCATCTTTCTTTAGAATTTAAAAAAAATGTAGATATAAAGTGCTTTTTAATCCAGTCATGAGTTATATTTGCACCTGTGTGTGGGTTCCGACCTCAATCTGACCTCCTGAATCAATGAATCATTTCACTCAAGCCTGAGATTTGCTCCTCTCTCTTTTAGCAGATTTTCTGAACATTGTTTATTTATTAATTTATTCAAATTAGTAGCTTTATTTTTTTTTCTAAAATATTAGCACATCCTGTACGCATGCAGCAGCACCCGATTCGATTCGCACTCCCTGAATCAGTGAATCATTTCTCTCATTACAGAGATTCACTCTCTTGTTTTGTTCAGTGAATCATCAAGTTCAAAGAATCATGGTTGATTTGATTCAGTTGTCAGTTTCTATAACTCCTCTAAACACAAACATGAAAATGGAAGTATGAAATAAAATAAACACAAACTAGCCACAAGCTATGCAACTGAACCCGAATTGTTGAACGAATCGAAATGAATCATTTATTCTGAGAAGAATCAAGTGACTCAAATCAATGATTTAACGATCGAACGAATCTGCTGTTAGCTTTTGGTCTATGCTCCAGTGTTAGCTAATGTCTCTCTCTCTCTCTCTCTCTCTCTCTGCTTAGCATGCTATAAGTCCCTGTATACGATTGTTGAGCTGAATACAAAGATTCATAACAGTCTGGAATCGATTCACGTGTTTTTAACCAGTAAACTGGCGAATCCGTCACGGATGAAATCAATCCTGAAGGGGTGTGTTGTGGCCATGTTGGCTAAACACAGACCGGACAGTAGACGGTTAGAAGAGTGGTGGAGAAACAGAAGAAGAAGAAGAAGAAGAAGAAGAGGAGGAGGAGAAGAAGGAGGGGTGAAGACTGAAGAGTGGGACGTTTCATCAGAGTGATCAGTTTCATGTGAGTGGCTGCTGGAATGCCGGAGTTCGGCCTGTGCTTCTTTCCCACAAGACTTTTCTCTCTTTTTTTTCTTTTCTCCTCCCCCCCTTCGTTTTTTTTTTTTTTAATTTGTTCTTCATTCTCTTGGTGGATCTGGTTACTGGACACGATATGGCGAATTACCTGGAGGATCAAATCCAAGTGCAGTCAGGAATCCGAGTAACGCATCAGACCTTCTCCTCCCCTCCTTGTCATTTTGTCTCATTGTTCTCCAGATTGTCACGGTCTGCCGCTCTCTTAAAAAAAAAAAAAAAAAAAAGAAACGTTTTTCTCTCCACCGTCCGAGTCGTAATGGTGTCTTTGGAAACCGAGGAGCTGTCTCGAATCGAGACGTCCTGTAAGAAGCGGAGCGATCCGATCGCCTCGCCTCCCTCGCTGACCTTTCAGGCGGGAATTACGGCCCGTATCACGGATTCACTCTGACGTTCGTTTTTTTTTACACACTGTAAGCCTTTCAGACTCATCCTGAAACAGATATTGTCAGCGGATTCGCCCGAGCGTGAAAGAGATGTCTATTAAAGTTCAAAAAAAAGAAAGACACGGGCCCTTCAAATACAGGTGTTACTTTTTGTAAAGCTGAAGGATTTTGAAGCTAAATCACTCCTGGAGTGTTAGCTTTACGTTTTAGTTTTTACACAATAACCATTCCTTGCTAATGAAATGTTAAGGCTAGTGAGCGGTAAAGGCTAACTATCACCAGCTAGCAAGCTGCTACAATCACTTCTAACATTTAGCTAGAAGACAAAACTGTTCAAATTGGTAGCAATGAGTCTGATTTTAGGATAAATCTTTGCTAGGCCACAGCTGTGATGCTAGCACTGCTAATGTAGGAGTAGAAAGCTACTCCTGATTTTCAGCTAAATCACATCACACACATCTGAAGCTGGTATCTAGATTGCCATTTGTGACTAGCTTGCTTTGCTACCTTAACGTGTACAGAAATATTACAGTGTTAGCGATGAATTGATTTTGGATTCTTTGCTAAAGCCTTGAGCTGTATTAGCCTTTAGCTTTTGAGAAATGTCTAAATGTGAATGTTTTGTTTTGGAATACCATAAACGTTTCCTGTGTATAGACTGATAGCTCTAAAAAGCTATCCAACTCATCACTTTGGTTGTGTCCTAAACGACATCTTACACACTACACGTCCACTATGCACCTAGCATCTAGTGTATGAATTTGTAGAAGGGCCGTTTCACCTCAAATGGAACACTGATGCTTTGTTTTTTTCCCCAGTCGACAACGAATGATGTCAGACGCACGTTACGTTTAGTGTACAAATTTTCATCGCAGTGTCCTCGGTCGGCCATCTTGAAAACAGTTTTTTCATCCATCGCCTGTTAGCCCCCCCTTTCCCTGTTTTTTCCCCCTGTTTTTCCCTGTTGCACTTCCTACTTATAATAAATAAATAGTGGGATATGGGGCACACTGGTTCTGAGGAGTGAATCAAGTGAATCGACTCAAATGAATCATCAAAGTGAGTCATTTATATAGAGAATACATACGAGGAAGGATTATTGGGATCGTAGGTTACTTTTGTGTAGGATTAGTGTTTATGAGAAAGAGAGAGAGAGAGAGAGAGAGAGAGAGAAAGAGAGAGAGAGAGAGAGAGAGAGAAAGAGAGAGAGAGAGAGAGAGAAAGAGAGATTCATTGCCTATGCATGCTGTGGTTGTTGGAGGATTAAAATAACAGCGAGTGGAGTGTGTAAATAAAGTGTGAGAAGCCTCCAGAGTCCATTATACAGTTTAATAATACATCAAGGTGGAGTAACCCATCTCTTAGGGCACAACCGATCTCCTGTCTGTCTGTCTGTCTCTTCTATCATTTCATTTTTCCTGTCTCACTCTCTTTCTAAGTTTAGTCTTTCTCCCCCTCTTACAGGATTTTGTATAGATAGATAGATAGATAGATAGATAGATAGATAGATAGAATTTTTTCCTATTTTTTTTATGACTAGCTATTTGTTTCTTGTGATTTTTCCCCCTCGCTTTCCCACTTCTTTTTTAACCCCTTCTTCATTTCGCCTCAGAATCCCGAGCAACACAAAAACAAACAAACGGATAAAAATAAATAAATAAATAAAGAGTTTGGCATCTCAGTAGATTAATTAACGTGCCTCCGAGTTGGCAGAGGAGAAATTATGTGCATAAATAATATCTCTAATTAAAAAGATGCAGATTAACATGCAAATAATGTTAACGAGGATCTGCAATTCCGCCGCGGATTCGCATAACATCAACGATCTCGCTCTCGCTCTCGCGCCGCTCGTTTCTTTTCCCCCCTCTTTTTTTTCTCTCTTTGCATGGCATTAATAAAATTCAAAGGAGGACAGAATAAAAAATTCAGCGGCGAGTTTGTAGACTGAGTGACGGGCTTGAGGCTGGCAGATGCGGGAATTATTATTATGTGGAAAAACACGGCATGGCAGCGCGGCGGCGGAGCAGCTGTTCGGACCCGAGCGCGTGAAGGGAGCGCGTTAGCTGGCAGTGGCATCGCTTTATTCCTCCTCACACTTTAAGGATTTATTCCTTTCTTTACAAAAAAAAAGAGGATAAAGCAAATGAGACGGATGAAGAAAAAACAACAACATCTCGAATGAATTCTGCTCTTCAGCGTTCTGGACGAGAAGAAAGGACAGATTTCTGTCCTATTTTTACTTTTTCTTCTTCTTCTTCTTCTTCTTCTTCTTCTTCTTCCAGAAATGAAAAATAAAGTGGGTGTGTCCAACAAGCAAACAAAACAAAAACAAATAAAAGAAGTTTTAAATGAAGTGGGAGTGACCTTCGTCCTGAGAGGAAAAGCCATAATCTCAAGCAAAAACAAACCAAAACACAAATAAATAATGTCAGTAAATAACTAAATAAATAAACCTAAAAATGTAGTGAGAACATCTTTGCTGATAAATAAAAAAAATTCATAATAGTTTGAAAAACAAACAAACAAACAAACAAACAAACAAATAAATAAATAAAACTAAAATTTTGGAAGCATCTTTCTGAGAAAATAAATTAAAAAAATTATAATATTTTGAAAAAACTAACAAAGAAAGTAAACAAACAAACAAATAAATAAATACATAAATTCCAGCATATTAAAATGAAGTGGGAGTATTCATTAGCAAGGAAAGAAAGAAAGAAAGAAAGAAAGAAAGAAAGAAAGAAACCAAAAATTTTGTGGGAGCATCCTTCATTAATGATGATAAATTAAAAAAACTATAATATTTTGATAAAAAAACAAAAAACTAAATAAAACTTAAAATTAAGCTAAATAAACTAAAAATTATCAATCTTTTATTAACATGATGAATGACAAATCTAGAATAGTTTGAAAAACAAACAAATAAATAAAATAAATGAATAGAGACACTGTCTAACATCAAGGCTACTCATTAAATTTGAAATAAAAGTTTTGACACCGAGTTGTTCATCATAAAATCCTTTTTCTTTCTTTCTTTCTTTCTTTCTTTCTTTCTTTCTTTCTTGGTTTCTTTCTTTCTTTCTTTCTTTTTTTTACAGCAAACATGTGACGTTTATGACGCATGTTTTTCCCGTGACCCACTTGTTGCTTCTCAAAATGGCAGAACCCATAAAAATTCAGTTAGCACTGGATGCTACGTGGAATTAGAGTGGCTTTATTCATACAGAGACTTTTATTTTGCAGAAATTTAACAGCACATTTGAGTGAAATGTCGATGTTCTCCATAGTTCTGCCTTCACACTGTTTATATAAAACACACAGTTCACAAAGTTAGCTTTTGTGTGTTTCAGAGTTGCTATTGAGTTTCTCAAAATGGCCGAACCCATAGACGTTTGATTAGCGATCAGCGCTAACAGACAGGCTATAACCCTGAGGAAATTGATGGGATCTGTCCCAAATACCTGACTTCATGTCTAGCTAGCGTTCCTACGTGTCACATGCTCTTTAGCTAAAGGTCATGTGTGATTAGCTTCCCTGCTTCCTGTCAGGAATTAACACCCATTTGCCTGCTGCTATCCACGCTAGCTGAGCTATAGCGTGTAGTTTACTGTGCCATAGCAAAGGGGGAAATTTGGGACACAGCCATGAGTAGTGCCCACTACAGGAAGTGAAGTGCACACTACAGGAAGTGAAGTGCGCATGTCTGAGTCTGAACACAATCAGCATCTGTGTTAATTCTCATCTATTAAACACAGCCAGGCTTATGAGGATCATCCATCATCTTCCTGTCACACGTTTATGTGTGTGTGTGTGTGTGTGTGTGTGTGTGTGCTAGTAAGCTTCAATTTTAAGTTACTGACCAGCTGCTGCAGCTTCTCTCTATCTATCTGTCTCTCTGTCTGTTTCTCTCTCTTTCCTTCTCTCTATCTATCTGTCTCTCTCTGTTTCTCTCTCTTTCCTTGTCTCTCTCTGTTTCTCTCTCTATCTATCTGTCTCTCTCTGTTTCTCTCTCTTTCCTTGTCTCTCTCTGTTTCTCTCTCTATCTATCTGTCTCTCTCTGTTTCTCTCTCTTTCCTTGTCTCTCTCTGTTTCTCTCTCTATCTATCTGTCTCTCTCTGTTTCTCTCTCTTTCCTTGTCTCTCTGTTTCTCTCTCTTTCCTTGTCTCTCTCTGTTTCTCTCTCTTTCCTTCTCTCTATCTATCTGTCTCTCTCTGTTTCTCTCTCTTTCCTTGTCTCTCTCTGTTTCTCTCTCTATCTATCTGTCTCTCTCTGTTTCTCTCTCTTTCCTTGTCTCTCTCTGTTTCTCTCTCTATCTATCTATCTGTCTCTCTGTTTCTCTCTCTTTCCTTGTCTCTCTCTGTTTCTCTCTCTTTCCTTCTCTCTATCTATCTGTCTCTCTCTGTTTCTCTCTCTTTCCTTCTCTCTATCTATCTGTCTGTTTCTCTCTCTCTCCTTCTCTTTATCTATCTGTCTCTCTCTGTTTCTCTCTCTTTCCTTCTCTCTATCTATCTGTCTCTCTCTGTTTCTCTCTCTTTCCTTCTCTCTATCTATCTGTCTCTCTCTGTTTCTCTCTCTTTCCTTCACTCTATCTATCTGTCTGTTTCTCTCTCTCTCCTTCTCTTTATCTATCTGTTTCTCTCTCTTTCCTTCTCTCTATCTATCTGTCTCTCTCTGTTTCTCTCTCTTTCCTTCTCTCTATCTATCTGTCTGTTTCTCTCTCTCTCCTTCTCTTTATCTATCTGTCTCTCTCTGTTTCTCTCTCTCTCCTTCTCTCTATCTATCTGTCTCTCGGTCTGTTTTTCTCTCTCCTTCTCTCTATCTGTTTATCTCTGTCTGTCTTTCTGCTATCTGTCTGTCTGTCTCTCTCTCTCCTTCTGACTCTCCATCTCACTCTCTTGACCTGTCTCTCTGTCCATTTCTCCTTCTATCTTTCTGTCCTAACTTGTTTTCTTTATCTGTCATGCTGTTTGTTTGTGTACCTCGCTGTCTCACTCTATTCTGTCTCTCCCTCTCTCTATTTCCCCAGCTGTCTCTCTCTCCCCTATCCTTCCATCTCTCTTGTTTTGTTTAGCTGTCTCATTTTTTCTTTTAGTTCCTCTCTCTCTCTATGTTTGTCTTCAGTCTCTCTCTGTCCATCAGTCTCCATCTCTCTCTCCACCTGTCTGTCTGTCCACCTGTCTCTATCTCTCTCTCTCTACCTGTCTGTCTGTTTGGCCAACTGTGTCCATCTCTCTCTCTACCTGTCTGTCTGTCCATCTGTCTCCATTTCTCTCTCTACCTGTCTGTCTGTCCATCTGTCTCCATTTCTCTCTCTACCTGTCTGTCTGTCCATCTGTCTCCATTTTTCTCTCTACCTGTCTGTCTGTTCATCTGTCTCCATTTCTCTCTCTACCTGTCTGTCTCTGTCTACAGTCTGTCTTTCACTGTCTCTCTTTCTCTAGCAGTTTCTTCCTGTCTTTCTGTCCATGTCTCTTTCTCTATCTGTATTTCTCTCACTTCCTTTCTCTAGTCGTCTGTCTTTCCTTGTCTCTCTCTGTCTGTGTCCACTTAGCTGTCTGTTCATCTCTCTCTCTCTCTCTCTCTATTTGTCTTTTTCTGTCAATCTCTCTTGCCATCTGTCTCTACCTGTCCCCCTACCTGTCTCTCTTTCCTTTTTTCTGTTTCTGTCTCTACCTGTCATCCGTCTCTGTCTACTGGACTCTTTCATTCGTCTTCATCTCTCTCTATCTCTCTCTCTCTCTCTCTCTCTCTAAGCCAAGTATAACACAAACCGTATGGTGCATGACGCTATCACTTGCATTAACCGTGTCTGAATATTTTAACAGGCCTCACCACCATCACATACACACACACACCCACATACACACACACACACACACACACACACCCACATACACACACACACACACACACACTCGGCATACTTTCTATATCATATTCTATAATGCAGACGTTTTATGATGTAAACAACACAGTGTGGTATAAACAGCTGTGCAGACAGCTGCACCCTGATCCTCACACACACACACACACACACACACTGATAAACAAACTTGTATTGTACCGCATAAAAAGGAAGGATGACTAGGGAAAGGATGAAGAAAAACAAAAAGAGATGATGTGTGTGTGTGTGTGTGATTATAGTGAGTGTGTGTGCGGGGATTGTAATAAGTGTGCAGTTCTATGGAGTGTGATTTAAAGCGAAGCTTCTGATTGGTCGGCTTCAGTGACATCATCAGGTGACAGGAATTCAAATTTTCCAAATTCTCTCTCTCTATCCATCTCTCTTTCTTTTCTCTGTCTCCCTCTCTCTCTGTCCATCTTTCTTTATCTCTTTTTTTATGTGTTTGTCTATTTATCTCTCTCCATCTGTCTATCTGCCCATTCTCTATCTTTTAGTTTGTTTGCCTTTCTTTCTTTTTACCTCTCTCACTTTCTGTCTCTCTCTTCTGGCTTCTCTCTCTCTCTCTCTCTCTCTCTCTCCCCTCTGTCTCTCACTATCTGTCCCTCTGTCTCTCTCTATCTGTCTCTCTCTCTCTCTCTCTCTCTATCTGTCCCTCTGTCTCTATCTGTCCCTCTGCCTCTATCTATATGTCTCCCTCTCTCTCTATCTGTCCCACTCTCTCTATCTGTCCCTTTCTCTCTCTATCTGTCACTCTTTCTATATATATCTGTCAATATATATCGTCTCTCTTTCTGTTTTTCTTTCTCTGTCCATCTCTCTATACCTGTCTCACTGTTTATCTGTCTCTTTGTCTTCCTCTGTCTTAACCCCCCACTTCATCAGTCTTTATTTCTCTCTTTGTATCTGTCTCTCTTCCCGTCTTTCTGTTCTACTATCTCTCCATTTCGTTCTCATTTATCTTTTTTCATTTCGTCTCTTGCTGGGATTATTAGCTGTGCTGACAGAAAGTTAAATCTCTTTCTCCATCTGTCTATCTGTCTCTCTCTCTCTCTCTCTCTCTGAGCCCCCCATCTCACTCTTCATCTGCCCCCATCTCTCTCTTCATCGGCTCCCCAGGCCCCCCAACACACACTGCATGCTGGAACGCAGTGTTTTCCTAGTGTTTATTCTGCTGTTAATGATGCACATCGTCCAGACATAAACACACACACACACACACACACACTTCCAGCATTCTCGTGTCTACTGTAAAAGACATTAAGCAACAAGCTAGAAACTGAAAACCTAATCTACTTCCTCAGCATTTGTTAACGCTGCACTACAAATAAAATACCTGTGTATGTGTGTGTGTGTATGTGTATGTGTGTATGTGTATGTGAGTGATGGGGTCATGCTTAAGTAGATTTCACTCAGCGATGTTTCACATAAACTGTGTGAAAACTGAAAGCGCAGATGTAGAACGCTCTGTTTCCTGCAACCTCACAGCTTAATGCTAGGATAAATTCCTTGTACGATAATCATAACAGAAAGTAGAATGATTTATATTTATAATAATATATCACAGTTTCTGTTCACCACTGACCCGCTTATTACTGCTAATAACTGTAATTTACACACATTTGACAAATCATGATACATCGCAGAGCAACAAATGTGACGGGGTTTTCATGTGGTAACTGTAATGTTTAGATGGGTGGGGCCTAGTTTTGAGTTCCACAGAGATGAGGGGAGGGTCAGACAAAATTTGACCATTGTAAATATTACATGAATCACACATGTACAAATTATGGAAAGTCTTATTACTAACTTGTTATGACAATTTGTACAAAAAATAAATGCCCAACAATTAATGATTAATATTTTCTTCCCCCATAGCCAATCAGTGATCATCATTTTCTCCAAAAACCGGTTACTTATCACCATTTCCCTTAACAACCAATCCCTGATCACCTTTTTCCCCTAACAACCAATCACTGATCATTATTTTCCCTTAACGACCAATCCCTGATCACCATTTGCCCTTAACAACCAACCACTGATCACCATTTCCCCCAACAACCACTGATCACCATTTTTCCCTAACAACCAGTCACTGACAACTATTTTCCCTAACAACCAATCACTGACAACTATTTTCCATAACAACCAGTCACTGACAACTATTTTCCCTAACAACCAATCACTGACAACTATTTTCCCTAACAACCAATCACTGACAACTATTTTCCCTAACAACCAATCACTGACAACTATTTTCCCTAACAACCAATCACTGACAACTATTTTCCCTAACAACCAGTCACTGACAACTATTTTCCCTAACAACCAATCACTAACAACTATTTTCCCTGACAACCAATCACTGTTCACCATTTCCCTCTAACAATAACTGATAATCATTTTCCTTGAAAACCAATCAGTGATCACCATTTTCCCCTAACAACCAATCACTATTTTCCATAACAACCAATCGCTGATCACCATTTTCCCCACATCCAATCAATGATCATCATCATTAGTGCTTTGCACTTCCTTTGTTTAAACATTTTCAGAAAAATCGTCCCTTCTTCATACAGCTCATTTCCATATGCAAATGTTAATGAGGATTTAATGAATATGCAAAGTAGCTAATGATTTCAGCATTCGGCTAAGTGCCTGAGCATGAATGAGTGAATGAATTCGTCTGACCTCCAGCTCTGAAAAGAAACAGGAAATGCTACAGGTAAGGTTTGTAGTGATTGAACGATCTCGTTTCTATGGTGATAATATTTCTACGATACGCATGCACACTTCACACCCAAGATCTGCTCCTGCATCTCAGCCCAGAGAGAAATCAATTACCCCTCCCCCGCCCACCGAGATCTAATTCAGAATTAATAGCACTCAGAATGGGCAAATTGTTTTAAGAAGGAGGGGAAAAAATGCCAGGCAGCAGAAAATTAAATCGCAATTATCATAAAAATCCATCATTGTAATGTGCCTCGCGCCGCGGTGTGTTTGGATAGGTAATGATTTTCTAATGTGGCCATTTGCATAACGCCAGACCCGCCGAGATCGGTTAGCGTCTCCTCGCCAATCCGGTACAATTACGGCTTCCAGCTCCGCACATCATCACAGCTCACAGCGCGAGGGAGGGAGGGAGGGTGATGTGGTGGAAAACCCCCAGCGCTAATTAATTAGCCGCTTAGCGACTTGCGACTAGCCGACGGTCGCTGACCCTGCGCGCGGGAAAACGGAGAGGCGTCTCAGAAGTGAGCGCGAGTGTGTATAGCTTACGAACATAATGACGGGCCAGGAGGGAATCATTAAAAATAATTTACACAGGGCCTTCATTTACCAGAGATCTTTTGATAGCGCGGGCGCGCGCGCGAGTGAGCGAGAGGATACCTAAGTGGTTAATTAAGAGCCTCGCGCAAAAAAAATCCCTCTGATGTTTCCCTGTGTCAAGTGTCTCTCACAGGGAAGAGGAGAAGAGCGCGAGGCGGCCGCCGCGACTCGGCTAATTACCGAGAGCAGCTGAGCACGAGAGGCCTAAATGAGCCCTCGTGCTAATATTTTGGGCAATCAGAACCCACGTTTTCCCCCACTTTTGGCTCTGAGAGTGAGAAAAGATGGTGGGGGCGTGCGTGTTTCGGTATCTTTTTACCTCAGGAAAAAGAAAAAGGGGAATTGTATCACTGACAAAAAAGGCATGAGGTATTATATTCGACTCTGAGGTAAACCTTGTACACCACTTAGCTGCTTGCTAAGTGTGAAAGCCAACAGCTTGTTAAAAAAGCATTAAGAAAATAGGTGGTGGGGGAGGGGTGGAATAAACAAAGTATGCTAATCTAGCCTGTTTATGAACACCTCGATCACTTGCTAATTTTTTTAACACTTTTTTTAACACAGCATTTATAAAACATTTGCGATGAGCTGCAGGTTTATGAACTAGGAAACTCAGCTAAGCTACAACACTTCTTCAGCAAAAGCTAGCTTGCTAAACTGCTACACAAGCTAACTAGCAAGACTGCGATGAAGCTACATCCAGGATTATGACTAAAAATTGCTAATTAAGCTGACTGGAAAACAAAACACAGGTTTTTCTGCTACAAGAGCTATCCTCAGTGATCCTCAGAATCTTGAACCTGCTAGACTTCTCTCAGAAAAAAATGGGCAAATGTTGCATTTTTGATGCTGCTTCTTTGCCATTTTGCTAACAGAGATTTCACACATTAAGCTAGCAGTTTGTGACGTAAAAAAATCATCTTTATGTTTATTACATGATATAAATGTCTCATAAAAGCATTACCTCAGGTTTAAAGGAGAAAAATAAATAAATAAATAAATAAATAAATAAATAAATAAATAAATAAATATGGTGTTGTGTATGAACCTCTCGAATGTCAAACATGGCAGCTCTAATGTGCTGGATAGAAATTTAGTATAAAAATAAAAGGAAATGTTACCACAGGACTGTTTAGCGATGGTGTGAGCTCGCTCCTGAGGTGGGATTGCAGTTTAGCCATTAGCGTTAACATGTGAGGGCAGTGTAGCTAACTAGCATTTGAAGAGTATAATAAGGAAAAACAGACAAGGTTGAGAAAAATGCACTTTTGCTAATTTTATTCTATAGATTTCTGTATAAAATGGAATAAAAATTGTCTATCAGTCTAGGAAAAAGATCCAGAAATCCTCGGAACGCTGGTGTGATATCAGAGAGAGTCAGTGTAGCAGACACGGCCGCTTTAATCTCCTAAATGCCGTGCTTCTGTATTGAAATTTGGCAAACATTTCATCAAATTTCGCCAAAGGACCCAAGGCCTTGCGAAGTTGGCGTGGCAGTCCGGCGGGCTCCGAGTTTATCTGGCGCTGTCCCTTAGCCCAACGCCAGGCGCTAATGCGACAATGTGGAACTAGCATCTAGCGTAGCAAGCTAGCACGCAAAACAATGGACGCTCCTCAAGCCAAAATGGCCTCCAGCAAAGCGGCTTTAAGCTTCAGCAGAGACACGAGACTGTCTTAATCATCTTAACCCTGACGCTCTGCTGTGCCACAGTGTAGTGTAATGTAGTGTTGTGTAGCGGAATATTGTGTAGTGTAATGTAGTGTTGTGTAGCGGAATATTGTGTAGTGTAATGTAGTGTTGTGTAGCGGAATATTGTGTAGTGTAATGTAGTGTTGTGTAGCGGAATATTGTGTAGTGCTGTAGTGTTGTGTAGTGTTATATAGTGTTATGTAGTGTTGTGTAGTGTTATATAGTGTTATGTAGTGTTGTGTAGTGCTGTAGTGTTGTGTAGTGTTATGTGGTGTTGTGTAGTGCAGTGTTATATAGTGTTATATAGTGTTATGTAGTGTTGTGTAGTGTTATATAGTGTTATGTAGTGTTGTGTAGTGTTATATAGTGTTGTGTAGTGTTGTGTAGTGCTGTAGTGTTGTGTAGTGTTATGTGGTGTTGTGTAGTGCAGTGTTATATAGTGTTATGTAGTGTTGAGTAGTGTTATATAGTGTTATGTAGTGTTATATAGTGTTATGTAGTGTTGTGTAGTGTTATGTAGTGTTGTGTAGTGTTGTGTAGTGCTATAGTGTTGTGTAGTGTTATGTAGTGTTGTGTAGTGTTATATAGTGTTATGCAGTGTTATATAGTGTTATGTAGTGTTGTGTAGTGTTGTGTAGTGTTATATAGTGTTATGTAGTGTTGTGTAGTGCTATAGTGTTGTGTAGTGTTATGTAGTGTTGTGTAGTGTTATGTAGTGTTGTGTAGTGTTATATAGTGTTATTTAGTGTTGTGTAGTGCTATAGTGTTGTGTAGTGTTATGTAGTGTTGTGTAGTGTTATATAGTATTATGTAGTGTTATATAGTGTTGTGTAGTGTTGTGTAGTGCTATAGTGTTGTGTAGTGTTGTGTAGTGTTATGTAGTGTTGTGTAGTGTTATGTAGTGCTGTAGTATTGTATAGTGTTATATAGTGTTATGTAGTGTTGTGTAGTGTTATATAGTGTTGTGTAGTGTTGTGTAGTGTTATGTAGTGTTGTGTAGTGTTATATAGTGTTATGTAGTGTTGTGTAGTGTTATGTAGTGCTGTAGTGTTGTATAGTGTTATATAGTGTTATGTAGTGTTGTGTAGTGTTATATAGTGTTGTGTAGTGTTGTGTAGTGTTATGTAGTGTTATATAGTGTTATGTAATGCTGTAGTGTTGTGTAGTGTTATATAATGTTATGTAGTGTTGTAGTGTTGTGTAGTGTTATGTAGTGCTGTAGTGTTATGTAGTGTCATATAGTGTTATGTAGTGTTGTGTAGTGTTATATAGTGTTATGTAGTGTTATGTAGTGTTGTGTAGTGCTGTAGTGTTGTGTAGTGTTATATAGTGTTGTGTAGTGTTGTGTAGTGCTATAGTGTTGTGTAGTGTTATGTAGTGTTGTGTAGTGTTATATAGTGTTATGTAGTGTTATATAGTGTTATGTAGTGTTGTGTAGTGTTATATAGTGTTATGTAGTGTTGTGTAGTGCTATAGTGTTGTGTAGTGTTATGTAGTGTTGTGTAGTGTTATGTAGTGTTGTGTAGTGTTATATAGTGTTGTGTAGTGTTATATAGTGTTATGTAGTGTTGTGTAGTGTTATATAGTATTATGTAGTGTTATATAGTGTTATGTAGTGTTGTGTAGTGCTATAGTGTTGTGTAGTGCTATAGTGTTGTGTAGTGTTATGTAGTGTTGTGTAGTGTTATATAGTATTATGTAGTGTTGTGTAGTGCTATAGTGTTGTGTAGTGTTGTGTAGTGTTATATAGTGTTATGTAGTGCTGTGTAGTGTTATGTAGTATTGTGTAGTGTTATATAGTGTTGTGTAGTGTTGTGTAGTGTTATGTAGTGTTGTGTAGTGTTATATAGTGTTATGTAGTGTTGTGTAGTGTTATGTAGTGCTGTAGTGTTGTATAGTGTTATATAGTGTTATGTAGTGTTGTGTAGTGTTATATAGTGGTGTGTAGTGTTATGTAGTGTTATATAGTGTTATGTAATGCTGTAGTGTTGTGTAGTGTTATGTAGTGCTGTAGTGTTATGTAGTGTCATATAGTGTTATGTAGTGTTGTGTAGTGTTATATAGTGTCATGTAGTGTTATGTAGTGTTGTGTAGTGCTGTAGTGTTGTGTAGTGTTATATAGTGTTGTGTAGTGTTATATAGTGTTATGTAGTGTTGTGTAGTGCTGTAGTGTTGTGTAGTGTTAAGTAGTGCTGTAGTGTTGTATAGTGTTATATAGTGTTATGTAGTGTTGTGTAGTGCTGTAGTGTCATATAGTGTTATGTAGTGTTGTGTAGTGTTATGTAGTGTTGTGTAGTGTTATGTAGTGTTATATAGTGTTATGTAATGCTGTAGTGTTGTGTAGTGTTATGTAGTGTTGTGTAGTGTTATATAGTGTTATGTAGTGTTATATAGTGTTATGTAATGCTGTAGTGTTGTGTAGTGTTATGTAGTGTTGTGTAGTGTTATATAGTGTTATGTAGTGTTGTGTAGTGTTATATAGTGTTGTGTAGTGTTATATAGTGTTATGTAGTGTTGTGTAGTGCTGTAGTGTTGTGTAGTGTTAAGTAGTGTTGTAGTGTTGTATAGTGTTATATAGTGTTATGTAGTGTTGAGTAGTGTTATATAGTGTTATGTAGTGTTATAAAGTGTTATGTAGTGTTGTGTAGTGTTATATAGTGTTGTGTAGTGTTGTCTAGTGCTATAGTGTTGTGTAGTGTTATGTAGTGTTGTGTAGTGTTATATAGTGTTATGTAGTGTTGTGTAGTGTTATGTAGTGTTGTGTAGTGTTATATAGTGTTATGTAGTGTTGTGTAGTGTTATATAGTGTTGTGTAGTGTTATATAGTGTTATGTAGTGTTGTGTAGTGTTTTGTAGTATTATGTAGTGTTATATAGTGTTATGTAGTGTTGTGTAGTGCTATAGTGTTGTGTAGTGCTATAGTGTTGTGTAGTGTTATGTAGTGTTGTGTAGTGTTATATAGTATTATGTAGTGTTGTGTAGTGCTATAGTGTTGTGTAGTGTTGTGTAGTGTTATATAGTGTTATGTAGTGTTGTGTAGTGTTATGTAGTGCTGTAGTGTTGTATAGTGTTATATAGTGTTATGTAGTATTGTGTAGTGTTATATAGTGTTGTGTAGTGTTATGTAGTGTTGTGTAGTGTTATATAGTGTTATGTAGTGTTGTGTAGTGTTATGTAGTGCTGTAGTGTTGTATAGTGTTATATAGTGTTATGTAGTGTTGTGTAGTGTTATATAGTGTTGTGTAGTGTTATGTAGTGTTATATAGTGTTATGTAATGCTGTAGTGTTGTGTAGTGTTATATAATGTTATGTAGTGTTGTAGTGTTGTGTAGTGTTATGTAGTGCTGTAGTGTTATGTAGTGTCATATAGTGTTATGTAGTGTTGTGTAGTGTTATATAGTGTTGTGTAGTGTTATGTAGTGTTATATAGTGTTATGTAATGCTGTAGTGTTGTGTAGTGTTATGTAGTGCTGTAGTGTTATGTAGTGTCATATAGTGTTATGTAGTGTTGTGTAGTGTTATATAGTGTTATGTAGTGTTATGTAGTGTTGTGTAGTGCTGTAGTGTTGTGTAGTGTTATATAGTGTTGTGTAGTGTTATATAGTGTTATGTAGTGTTGTGTAGTGCTGTAGTGTTGTGTAGTGTTAAGTAGTGCTGTAGTGTTGTATAGTGTTATATAGTGTTATGTAGTGTTGTGTAGTGCTGTAGTGTCATATAGTGTTATGTAGTGTTGTGTAGTGTTATGTAGTGTTGTGTAGTGTTATGTAGTGTTATATAGTGTTATGTAATGCTGTAGTGTTGTGTAGTGTTATGTAGTGTTGTGTAGTGTTATATAGTGTTATGTAGTGTTATATAGTGTTATGTAATGCTGTAGTGTTGTGTAGTGTTATGTAGTGTTGTGTAGTGTTATATAGTGTTATGTAGTGTTGTGTAGTGTTATATAGTGTTCTGTAATGCTGTAGTGTTGTGTAGTGTTATATAGTGTTATGTAGTGTTGTGTAGTGCTGTAGTGTTGTGTAGTGTTATATAGTGTTGTGTAGTGCTGTAGTGTTGTGTAGTGTTATGTACTGCTGTAGTGTTGTATAGTGTTATGTAGTGTTGTGTAGTGCTGTAGTGTCATATAGTGTTATGTAGTGTTGTGTAGTGTTATATAGTGTTATGTAGTGTTGTGTAGTGTTATGTAGTGTTATGTAATGCTGTAGTGTTGTGTAGTGTTATATAGTGTTATGTAGTGTTGTGTAGTGTTATGTAATGCTGTAGTGTTGTGTAGTGTTATATAGTGTTATGTCGTGTTATATAATGTTATGTAGTGTTGTGTAGTGTTATATAGTGTTATGTAGTGTTGTGTAGTGCTGTAGTGTTGTGTAGTGTTATATAGTGTTGTGTAGTGTTATATAGTGTTATGTAGTGTTGTGTAGTGCTGTAGTGTTGTGTAGTGTTATGTAGTGCTGTAGTGTTGTATAGTGTTATATAGTGTTATGTAGTGTTGTGTAGTGCTGTAGTGTCATATAGTGTTGTGTAGTGTTATATAGTGTTATGTAGTGTTATGTAGTGTTGTGTAGTGTTATGTAGTGTTGTGTAGTGCTGTAGTGTTGTGTAGTGTTATATAGTGTTATGTAGTGTTGTGTAGTGCTATAGTGTTGTGTAGTGTTATGTAGTGTTGTGTAGTGTTATATAGTGTTATGTAGTGTTATATAGTGTTATGTAGTGTTGTGTAGTGCTGTAGTGTTGTGTAGTGTTATGTAGTGCTGTAGTGTTGTGTAGTGCTGTAGTGTTGTGTAGTGTTATGTAGTGTTATATAGTGTTATTCAGTGTTATATAGTGTTATGTAGTGTTGTGTAGTGTTATATAGTGTTGTGTAGTGCTGTAGTGTTGTGTAGAGTTATATAGTGTTATGTAGTGTTGTGTAGTGTTATATAGTGTTGTGTAGTGTTATGTAGTGTAGTGCTGTAGTGTTGTGTAGAGTTATATAGTGTTATGTAGTGTTGTGTAGTGTTGTGTAGTGTTATATAGTGTTGTGTAGTGTTATATAGTGTTATGTAGTGTTGTGTATTGCTGTAGTGTTGTGTAGTGTTATATAGTGTTATGTAGTGTTGTGTAGTGCTGTAGTGTTGTTTAGTGTTATATAGTGTTATGTAGTGTTGTGTAGTGTTATATAGTGTTATGTAGTGTTGTGTAGTGTTATATAGTGTTATGTAGTGTTGTGTAGTGCTGTAGTGTTGTGTAGTGTTATATAGTGTTGTGTAGTGTTATATAGTGTTATGTAGTGTTGTGTAGTGCTGTAGTGTTGTGTAGTGTTATGTAGTGCTGTAGTGTTGTATAGTGTTATATAGTGTTATGTAGTGTTGTGTAGTGCTGTAGTGTCATATAGTGTTATGTAGTGTTGTGTAGTGTTATATAGTGTTATGTAGTGTTGTGTAGTGTTATGTAGTGTTATGTAATGCTGTAGTGTTGTGTAGTGTTATGTAGTGTTGTGTAGTGTTATGTAGTGTTATATAGTGTTATGTAATGCTGTAGTGTTGTGTAGTGTTATATAGTGTTATGTAGTGTTATATAGTGTTATGTAGTGTTGTGTAGTGCTGTAGTGTTGTGTAGTGTTATATAGTGTTGTGTAGTGTTATATAGTGTTGTGTAGTGCTGTAGTGTTGTGTAGTGTTATGTAGTGCTGTAGTGTTGTATAGTGTTATATAGTGTTATGTAGTGTTGTGTAGTGCTGTAGTGTCATATAGTGTTATGTAGTGTTGTGTAGTGTTATATAGTGTTATGCAGTGTTATGTAGTGTTGTGTAGTGTTATATAGTGTTATGTAGTGTTGTGTAGTGATGTAGTGTTGTGTAGTGTTATATAGTGTTATGTAGTGTTGTGTAGTGTTTTGTAGTGCTATAGTGTTGTGTAGTGTTATGTAGTGTTGTGTAGTGTTATATAGTGTTATGTAGTGTTATATAGTGTTATGTAGTGTTGTGTAGTGCTGTAGTGTTGTGTAGTGTTATGTAGTGCTGTAGTGTTGTGTAGTGCTGTAGTGTTGTGTAGTGTTATGTAGTGTTATATTGTGTTATTCAGTGTTATATAGTGTTATGTAGTGTTGTGTAGTGTTATATAGTGTTATGTAGTGTTGTGTAGTGTTATGTAGTGCTGTAGTGTTGTATAGTGTTATATAGTGTTATGTAGTGTTGTGTAGTGCTGTAGTGTCATATAGTGTTATGTAGTGTTGTGTAGTGTTGTGTAGTGTTATATAGTGTTATGTAGGGTTATATAGTGTTATATAGTGTTGTGTAGTGCTGTAGTGTTGTGTAGAGTTATATAGTGTTATGTAGTGTTATGTAGTGTTGTGTAGTGTTATATAGTGTTGTGTAGTGTTATGTAGTGTTATGTACTGTAGTTCTGTAGTGTTGTGTAGAGTTATATAGTGTTATGTAGTGTTGTGTAGTGTTATATAGTGTTATGTAGTGTTATATAGTGTTATGTAGTGTTATATAGTGTTATGTAGTGTTGTGTATTGCTGTAGTGTTGTGTAGTGTTATATAGTGTTATGTAGTGTTGTGTAGTGCTGTAGTGTTGTTTAGTGTTATATAGTGTTATGTAGTGTTGTGTAGTGTTATATAGTGTTATGTAGTGTTGTGTAGTGTTATATAGTGTTATGTAGTGTTATATAGTGTTGTGTAGTGATATGTAGTGTTGTGTAGTGATATGTAGTGTTGTGTAGTGATATGTAGTGTTCTGTAGTGCTGTAGTGTTGTGTAGTGTTATATAGTGTTATGTAGTGTTGTGTAGTGTTATATAGTGTTATGTAGTGTTGTGTAGTGCTGTAGTGTTGTGTAGTGTTATATAGTGTTGTGTAGTGTTATATAGTGTTGTGTAGTGATATGTAGTGTTGTGTAGTGCTGTAGTGTTGTGTAGTGCTGTAGTGTTGTGTAGTGCTGTAGTGTTATGTAGTGTTGTGTAGTGTTATGTAGTGTTGTGTAGTGCTGTAGTGTTGTGTAGAGTTATATAGTGTTATGTAGTGCTGTAGTGTTGTGTAGTGTTATATAGTGTTATGTAGTGTTGTGTAGTGTTATATAGTGTCATGTAGTGTTGTGTAGTGTTATATAGTGTTATATACTTTTGTTTAGTGCTGTAGTGTTATATAGTGTTGTGTAGTGTTATGTAGTGTAGTGCTGTAGTGTTGTGTACAGTTATATAGTGTTATGTAGTGTTATGTAGTGTTGTGTAGTGTTATGTAGTGTTATATAGTGTTATGTAGTGTTGTGTAGTGTTATATAGTGTTATATACTGTTGTTTAGTGCTGTAGTGTTATATAGTGTTGTGTAGTGTTATGTAGTGTAGTGCTGTAGTGTTGTGTAGAGTTATATAGTGTTATGTAGTGTTATGTAGTGTTGTGTAGTGTTATATAGTGTTATGTAGTGTTATGTAGTGTAGTGCTGTAGTGTTGTGTAGAGTTATATACTGTTATGTAGTGTTATGTAGTGTTGTGTAGTGTTATATAGTGTTGTGTAGTGTTATATAGTGTTATGTAGTGTTATATAGTGTTATGTAGTGTTGTGTAATGCTGTAGTGTTATATAGTGTTATGTAGTGTTGTGTAGTGCTGTAGTGTTGTGTAGTGTTATATAGTGTTGTGTAGTGTTATATAGTGTTATGTAGTGTTGTGTAGTGCTGTAGTGTTGTGTAGTGTTATATAGTGTTGTGTAGTGTTATATAGTGTTGTGTAGTGATATGTAGTGTTGTGTAGTGATATGTAGTGTTGTGTAGTGCTGTAGTGTTGTGTAGTGTTGTATAGTGATGTGTAGTGATATGTAGTGTTGTGTAGTGCTGTAGCGTTGTGTAGTGTTGTGTAGTGCTGTAGTGTTGTGTAGTGTTATGTAGTGTTGTGTAGTGCTGTAGTGTTGTGTAGAGTTATATAGTGTTATGTAGTGCTGTAGTGTTGTGTAGTGTTATATAGTGTTATGTAGTGTTGTGTAGTGTTATATAGTTTTATGTAGTGTTATGTACAGTTATATAGTGTTATGTAGTGTTGTGTAGTGTTATATAGTGTTATATAGTGTTATGTAGAGTTATATAGTGTTATGTAGTGTTATATAGTGTTATTTAGTGTTGTGTAGTGCTGTAGTGTTGTGTAGAGTTATATAGTGTTATGTAGTGTTGTGTAGTGTTATGTAGTGTTGTGTAGTGTTATATAGTGTTATGTAGTGTTGTGTAGTGTTGTGTAGTGCTGTAGTGTTGTGTAGAGTTATATAGTGTTATGTAGTGTTGTGTAGTGTTATGTAGTGTTGTGTAGTGTTATATAGTGTTATATAGTGTTATGTAGAGTTATATAGTGTTATGTAGTGTTATATAGTGTTATGTAGTGTTGTGTAGAGTTATATAGTGTTATGTAGTGTTGTGTAGTGCTGTAGTGTTGTGTAGAGTTATATAGTGTTATGTAGTGTTGTGTAGTGTTATGTAGTGTTGTGTAGTGCTGTAGTGTTGTGTAGAGTTATATAGTGTTATGTAGTGTTATGTAGTGTTGTGTAGTGCTGTAGTGTTGTGTAGAGTTATATAGTGTTATGTAGTGTTATGTAGTGTTGTGTAGTGCTGTAGTGTTGTGTAGAGTTATATAGTGTTATGTAGTGTTGTGTAGTGTTATGTAGTGTTGTGTAGTGCTGTAGTGTGCTGTGATGTTCACCTACATGTAGCGATTATATTAAAATACACAAAATATCCCAAAATGATCATCATCATCATCATCATCATCATCATAGATGTAAAATGAGGGAAAGAAGAGTGATAAATAAATTCTAATACATATATATATATACATGTGTGTATATTTAGAAACCATCCTTCCATTTCTTTTACTTTTCATCTACTTTTCCCTCATCCTCATTTTCCTCACTCGCTGTCTTGTCTTCTTTTCCATTTTTGTCTTTCTTCTCTTCTTTCTTTTTTTTTTTGTCATGCGAACATCTATCTTGCTTCTTCTTCCTTTTATTCCTTCTTTCCTCTTCTTTTCCTTTCTTTTATCTTTCCTCTACTGTCAGATGAGAGTTCTTCTGTCGATTCATCTCATCATCTCTCTCTCTCTCTCTTTTTGTTTGTTTTCCTGATTACAGTTTAACCCACTTCCTGGTTTATGACCATTAAGTTGCTGTAGTAACCGTCAAGTGGTGATATCGTTCCCATCGCCGTGGCGACACATCGTCCCTCCTCCCATCATGCTAAAGCTCTGAATCCCAAGCGCCGCTAATTCACCAGCTGCATTTTTCCACTTTTTTTTTAACTTAATGAGATGAAAATAAAGGATCTCTCTCTTTTTAATGCCGCATTTCTATTCTCTCCACGCTCTGCGAATCGTGGAGAATAAACAGCGGTATCAATGCTTGGCCAGAAAGCGAAGCTGCCATGAAATTTTTGTTTATCTAGCTGCAGGATGCTATTCAGCCGGGGATTCGCCGCTAAAACAGTCGGCTTTTGCAATTAAGCCTCGTCTTCATGAGCGATTTCGCAATTCATTAACTCCACAACACTCGTGCTTAACGCGTAAAAAACAAAAAAACACAGGCGGTAATTACAGGCCGTGACGCAGAGCCGACTTTATTCCTCACCAGAAACTTCAGCGTCGTTCTCACATTAGCAACCATAAAAAAATCAAACTGTGAATCAGTAAAAAAAAAACAGAACCCACACTATTCATCCTGACTAACGCTTCTGTGCAAAAGTATTGGCACCCATGTTCAACTGTTTATTATCGAAGGTGTCGCTGCTTTACAGAAACTTCATCCAGATGTTTGGAGTCATCTGCGTTAACATCACACTGATCAGTCGTAATATTATGACCACCTGCCTAATATTGGGTCCCCCTTTTGCTGCCATGACCCGTCGAGGCATGGACTCCACTAGATCCCTGAAGGTGTGTTGTGGCACCAAGATGTTAGCAGCAGATCCTTTAAATCCTATAAGTTGTGAGGTGGGGCCTCCATGGATCGGACTTGTTTGATTGGATTGACATCTGGGGAATTTGGAAGCTGAGACCTCAAATTGGTTGTTGTGGTCATCAAACCATTCCTGAACCATTTCTGCTTTGTGGCACGGGGCATTATCCTGCTGAAAGAGACCACAGCCATCAGGGAATACTGTTTCCATGAAAGGGTGTAGATGGTCTACAGCAATGCTTAGGTAGGTGGTACGTGTCAAAGTAACATCCACATGGATGGCAGGACCCAAGGTTTACCAGCAGAACATTGACCAAAGCATGACACTGCCTCCTCCAGCTTGCCTTCTTCCCATAGTGCATCCTGGTGCCATGTGTTCCCCAGGTAAGTGACACACCTGCACTCGGACATTCACGTGATGTAAAAGAAAATGTGATTCATCAGACCAGGCCAGCTTCTTCCATTGCTCCGTGGTCCAGTTCTGATGCTCATATGCCTTTTGTCAGCAGCACACAGGGGTCAGCTTGGTCACCCTGACTGGTCTGCAGCTACACAGCCCCATACACAACAAACTGTGATGCACTGTGTATTCTGACCCCTTTCTATCAGAACCAGCATTAACTTCTTCAGCAGTTTGATCAACAGTAGCTCGTCTGTTGGATCGGATCACACGGGCCAGCCTTCTCTCCCCACGTGCATCAGTGAGCCTTGACCACCCATGACCCTGTCTCCGGTTCACCACTGTTCCTTCCTTGGACCACTTTTGATAGATACTGACCACTGCAGACCGGGAACACCCCACAAGAGCTGGAGATGCTCTGATCCAGTGGTCTAGCCATCACAATTTGGACCTTTATCAAACTTGCTCAAATCCTTACGCTTGTCCATTTGTCCTGCTTCTAACATCTGAGGACAAAATGTTCATGGCTAATCCATCTAATGTAGTTGGTTATTCAATTCATAAACCTTAACAGAGTTAAATAAAATATTCCATGACAGATTAAAAGGAAGTAGGTTACAAAAATTTTATATAGACAAGTATAAAAACTTAGCATTTTCACCATGTATATCTGATGTGATCAAGCAGCACTGAGCACTGTCATTAGCCTAGCGTAGATCCAGAACACTGAGTGTATTGAAGGTATTTAGCGTATGTTGTACTGACTAATGCGTTTGAGAGATTTTTGCACTTGCTTTCAGGCTGAACAGCGTTTTAGCGTCTGACATGTACTTCCTGTTCACACCTTTGTGATTGTGCCAAGTAGCTGCATATGAGGAACGGAGCGCTAATCTCCCAGCCAAGCTAATTAAAGCGCTTTAAATGGCTTTAGCTGAGAGGAGTGTGTGTGTGTGTGTGTGTGAGACTGAACCACTTGGATCTTTAAAACGCAATCAGTCGTCATGATGTGATCCCACCGCACCTCTACAAACTCTCTTAACATGAAATAGACTTTTTTTTTCGGCTAAAAATTTCAAGGTCAATTAGCAGACTTTTTTAAATTATTCAAGCTTTAGAATCTTAATTTGGTTAAAAAACAAAACAAAATAAAATTCCATCAAGTGCATCAGTGATTTAATGAAACAAAATGTGTTTTGTTGTTTTTTAAATTATTTTTATATTTTTAATTTTTTTAATTTGTTAGATATTTTTAAAAATAATTTCTGTGAATATTTTTTTTTTAAATATCAGTCTCATTTCTACCGTCAAGTGTCTAGTGTCTAGTGTCTAGCATCTAGCGTCTGGTGTCTAGCTTCTAGCATCTAGTGTCTAGCATCCAGCATCTAGTGTGTAGATAATGTCTACTGTCTAGCTAGTGTCTCATGTCTAGCTTTTTGTGTCTAGCATCTAGTGTCTAGTTTCTAGCATCTAGCTTCTAGTGTCTAGCGTCCTACGTCTAGTGTCTAATGTCTAGTGTCTAGCTTCTAGTGTCTAGCGTCTAGTGTCTAGCATCCTACATCTAGTGTCTAATGTCTAGTGTCTAGCTTCTAGTGTCTGGTATCTAGCGTCTAGTGTCTAGCGTCTAATGTCTAGCTTCTAGTGTCTAGTGTCTAGCGTCCTACGTCTAGTGTCTAACATCTAGTGTCTAGCTTCTTGCATCTAGTGGCTAGCATCTAGTGTCTAGCATCCTACGTCTAGTATCTAGCGTCTAGTATCAAGTGTCTAGCGTCCGGTGTCTAGCGTCTAGTGTCTAATGTCTAGCTTCTAGCTTCTAGTGTCTAGCGTCTAGTGTCTAGCATCCTACATCTAGTGTCTAATGTCTAGTGTCTAGCTTCTAGTGTCTGGTATCTAGCGTCTAGTGTCTAGCGTCCTACGTCTAGTGTCTAACATCTAGTGTCTAGCTTCTTGCATCTAGTGGCTAGCATCTAGTGTCTAGTGTCTAGCATCCTACGTCTAGTATCTAGCGTCTAGTATCAAGTGTCTAGCGTCCGGTGTCTAGCGTCTAGTGCCTAATGTCTAGCTTCTAGCTTCTAGTGTCTAGCGTCTAGTGTCTAGCATCCTACATCTAGTGTCTAATGTCTAGTGTCTAGCTTCTAGTGTCTGGTATCTAGCGTCTAGTGTCTAGCGTCTAATGTCTAGCTTCTAGTGTCTAGCATCCTACATCTAGTACCTAGCGTCTAGTATCAAGTGTCTAGCGTCTAGTGTCTGGTGTCTAGCTTCTAGCGTCTAGTGTCTAGCATCTAGCATCTAGTGTCTAGCATCTAGTGTCTAGCTTCTAGCATCTAGTGTCTAGCTTCTAGAGTCTAGCATCTAGTGTCTAGCATCTAGTGTCAACTGTCTAGCATCTAGTGTCTAGCGTATAGCATCTAGTGTCAAGTGTCTAGCTTCTAGTGTCTGGCGTATAGCATCTAGTGTCAAGTGTCTAGCTTCTAGTGTCTGGCGTATAGCATCTAGTGTCAAGTGTCTAGCTTCTAGTGTCTGGCGTATAGCATCTAGTGTCAAGTGTCTAGCTTCTAGTGTCTGGCGTATAGCATCTAGTGTCAAGTGTCTAGCTTCTAGTGTCTGGCGTATAGCATCTAGTGTCAAGTGTCTAGCTTCTAGTGTCTGGCGTATAGCATCTAGTGTCAAGTGTCTAGCGTCTGGTGTCTAGCTTCTAGCGTCTAGTGTCTAGCATCTAGTGTCTAGCATCTAGTGTCAACTGTCTAGCATCTAGTGTCTAGCGTATAGCATCTAGTGTCAAGTGTCTAGCTTCTAGTGTCTGGCGTATAGCATCTAGTGTCAAGTGTCTAGCTTCTAGTGTCTGGCGTATAGCATCTAGTGTCAAGTGTCTAGCTTCTAGTGTCTGGCGTATAGCATCTAGTGTCAAGTGTCTAGCTTCTAGTGTCTGGCGTATAGCATCTAGTGTCAAGTGTCTAGCTTCTAGTGTCTGGTGTCTAGCTTCTAGTGTCTGGCGTATAGCATCTAGTGTCAAGTGTCTAGCTTCTAGTGTCTGGCGTATAGCATCTAGTGTCAAGTGTCTAGCTTCTAGTGTCTGGTGTCTAGCTTCTAGTGTCTGGCGTATAGCATCTAGTGTCAAGTGTCTAGCTTCTAGTGTCTGGCGTATAGCGTCAAATGTCTAGTGTATAGCGTCCTACGTCTAATGTCTAGTGTCTAGCTTCTAGTGTCTAGTGTCTAGCTTCTAGTGTCTAGCATCTAGTCTCTGGCGTCTAGTGTCTAATGTCTAGTGTCTAGCTTCTAGTGTCTAGCATCCTACATCTAGTGTCTAATGTCTAGTGTCTAGCTTCTAGTGTCTGGTATCTAGCGTCTAGTGTCTAGCGTCTAATGTCTAGCTTCTAGTGTCTAGTGTCTAGCATCCTACATCTAGTACCTAGCGTCTAGTATCAAGTGTCTAGCGTCCGGTGTCTAGTGTCTAGTGTCTGGTGTCTAGCTTCTAGCGTCTAGCATCTAGCATCTAGTGTCTAGCTTCTAGCATCTAGTGTCTAGCTTCTAGAGTCTAGCATCTAGTGTCTAGCATCTAGTGTCAACTGTCTAGCATCTAGTGTCTAGCGTATAGCATCTAGTGTCAAGTGTCTAGCTTCTAGTGTCTGGCGTATAGCATCTAGTGTCAAGTGTCTAGCTTCTAGTGTCTGGCGTATAGCATCTAGTGTCAAGTGTCTAGCTTCTAGTGTCTGGCGTATAGCATCTAGTGTCAAGTGTCTAGCTTCTAGTGTCTGGCGTATAGCATCTAGTGTCAAGTGTCTAGCTTCTAGTGTCTGGCGTATAGCATCTAGTGTCAAGTGTCTAGCTTCTAGTGTCTGGCGTATAGCATCTAGTGTCAAGTGTCTAGCGTCTAGTGTCTGGTGTCTAGCTTCTAGCGTCTAGTGTCTAGCATCTAGTGTCTAGCATCTAGTGTCTAGCATCTAGTGTCAACTGTCTAGCATCTAGTGTCTAGCGTATAGCATCTAGTGTCAAGTGTCTAGCTTCTAGTGTCTGGCGTATAGCATCTAGTGTCAAGTGTCTAGCTTCTAGTGTCTGGCGTATAGCATCTAGTGTCAAGTGTCTAGCTTCTAGTGTCTGGCGTATAGCATCTAGTGTCAAGTGTCTAGCTTCTAGTGTCTGGCGTATAGCATCTAGTGTCAAGTGTCTAGCTTCTAGTGTCTGGCGTATAGCGTCAAATGTCTAGTGTATAGCGTCCTACGTCTAATGTCTAGTGTCTAGCTTCTAGTGTCTAGTGTCTAGCTTCTAGTGTCTAGCATCTAGTCTCTGGCGTCTAGTGTCTAATGTCTAGTGTCTAGCTTCTAGTCAAAGTCAAAGAAGCTTTATTGTCAATTCAACCATATATAGCTGATGCAGTACACAGTGAAGTGAAACAACGTTCCTCGTCAACAACAACGTTCTAGTGTCTAGTGTCTAGCTTCTAGTGTCTAGTATCTAGTGTCTAGCATCTAATGTCTAGTGTCTAGCGCCTAGTGTCTAGCATCCTATGTCTAGCTTCTAGTGTCTAGTATCTAGCGTCTAATGTCTAGTGTCTAGCGCCTAGTGTCTAGTATCTAGTGTCTAGCATCCTATGTCTAGCTTCTAGTGTCTAGCATCTAGTGTGTAGCATCTAGTGTCTAGTATCTAGTGTCTAGCATCTAGTGTATAGCATCTAGTGTCTAGTGTCTAGCATCCTACGTCTTGTATCTAGTGTCTAGCTTCTAGTATCTAGTGTCTAGCATCCTATGTCTTGTATCTAGCGTCTAGTGTCTAGTATCTAGTGTCTAGCTTCTAGTGTCTAGTGTCTAGCACCTAGTGTTTAGCATCCTAAGTGTAGTGTCTAGCATCTAGCATCTAGCGTCTAGTATCTAGCGTCTAGCTTCTAGCATCTAGCATCTAGCGTCTAGTGTCTAGCATCCTACATCTAGTGTCTAGCGTCTAATATCTAGTGTCCAGCTTCTAGTGTCAAGTGTCAAGTGTCTAGCATCTAGCATCCTACATCTAGTGTCAAGCATCTAATATCTAGTGTCCAGCTTCTAGTGTCAAGTGTCTAGCATCTAGCATCCTACATCTAGTGTCAAGCATCTAATATCTAGTGTCCAGCTTCTAGTGTCTACCATCTAGTGTCTAGTTTCTAGCATCCAATGTCTTGTATCTAGTGTCTAGCTTCTAGTGTCTAGTGTCTAGCTTCTTGCATCTAGTGTCAAGTGTCTAGCATCTAGCGTTTAGTGTCTAGCGTCTAGCATCTAGTATCTAGTGTCAAGTGTCTAGCTTCTAGTGTCTAGCGTCAAGTGTCTAGCTTCTAGTGTCTAGTGTCTAGCACCTAGTGTTTAGCATCCTACGTGTAGTGTCTAGCGTCTAGTGTCTAGCTTCTAGTGTCTAGCATCTAGTGTCTAGTATCTAGCGTCTAGTGTCTAATGTCTAGCTTCTAGTGTCTAGTATCTAGCATCTAGCGTCTAGCATCTAGCGTCTAGCGTCTAGCTTCTAGCATCTAGCATCTAGCATCTAGTGTCAAGTGTCTAGCATCTAGCGTCTAACGTCTAGTGTCTGGTGTCTAGCGTATAGTGTCTAGCTTCTAGTTTCTAGCATCTAGCGTCTAGTATCTAGCGTCTAGCTTCTAGCATCTAGCATCTAGTGTCAAGTGTCTAGCATCTAGCGTCTAGTGTCTAGCATCCTACATCTAGTGTCTAGCGTCTAATATCTAGTGTCCAGCTTCTAGTGTCAAGTATCTAGCATCTAGCATCCTACATCTAGTGTCAAGCATCTAATATCTAGTGTCCAGCTTCTAGTGTCTACCATCTAGTGTCTAGTTTCTAGCATCCAATGTCTTGTATCTAGTGTCTAGCTTCTAGTGTCTAGTGTCAAGTGTCTAGCATCTAGCGTTTAGTGTCTAGCGTCTAGCATCTAGTATCTAGTGTCAAGTGTCTAGCTTCTAGTGTCTAGCGTCAAGTGTCTAGCTTCTAGTGTCTAGCACCTAGTGTTTAGCATCCTACGTGTAGTGTCTAGCGTCTAGTGTCTAGCTTCTAGTGTCTAGCATCTAGTGTCTAGTATCTAGCGTCTAGTGTCTAATGTCTAGCTTCTAGTGTCTAGTATCTAGCATCTAGCGTCTAGCATCTAGCGTCTAGCTTCTAGCATCTAGCATCTAGCATCTAGCATCTAGCATCTAGTGTCAAGTGTCTAGCATCTAGCGTCTAACGTCTAGTGTCTGGTGTCTAGCGTATAGTGTCTAGCTTCTAGTTTCTAGCATCTAGCGTCTAGTATCTAGCGTCTAGCTTCTAGCATCTAGCATCTAGTGTCAAGTGTCTAGCATCTAGCGTCTAGTGTCTAGCATCCTACATCTAGTGTCTAGCGTCTAATATCTAGTGTCCAGCTTCTAGTGTCAAGTGTCTAGCATCTAGCATCCTACATCTAGTGTCAAGCATCTAATATCTAGTGTCCAGCTTCTAGTGTCTACCATCTAGTGTCTAGTGTCTAGTTTCTAGCATCCAACGTCTTGTATCTAGTGTCTAGCATCTAGTGTCAAGTGTCTAGCATCTAGCGTTTAGTGTCTAGCGTCTAGCATCTAGTATCTAGTGTCAAGTGTCTAGCTTCTAGTGTCTAGCGTCTAGCATCTAGTGACTAGCATCTAGTGTCTAGCGTATAGCATCTAGTGACTAGCTTCTTGTGTCTAACATCTAATGTCTAGCATCTAGTGTCTAGCTTCTAGTATCTAGCGTCTAGTTTCTAGTGTCTAGCTTCTAGTGTCTAGCACTTAGCGTCTAGTGACTAGTTTCTAGCATCTAGTCTCTAGTGTCTATCATCTAGTGTCAAGTGTCTAACATCTAGTGTCTAGCGTATAATGTCTAGTGTCTAGTTTCTAGCTTCTAGTGTCTAGCACTTAGCGTCTAGTGTCTAGTGACTAGTTTCTAGCTTCTAGTGTCTAATGTCTAGCTTCTAGTGTCTAGCATCTAGTGTCTAATGTCTAGCTTCTAGTGTCTAGCATCTAGTGTCTAATGTCTAGCTTCTAGTGTCTAGTGACTAGTTTCTAGCTTCTAGTGTCTAGTTTCTAGCATCTAGTGTCTAATGTCTAGCTTCTAGTGTCTAGCATCTAGTGTCTAATGTCTAGCGTCTAGTGTCTAGTGACTAGTTTCTAGCTTCTAGTGTCTAGTTTCTAGCATCTAGTGTCTAATGTCTAGCGTCTAGTGTCTAGTGACTAGTTTCTAGCTTCTAGTGTCTAGTTTCTAGCATCTAGTGTCTAATGTCTAGCTTCTAGTGTCTAGCATCTAGTGTCTAATGTCTAGCTTCTAGTGTCTAGCATCTAGTGTCTAATGTCTAGCTTCTAGTGTCTAGTGACTAGTTTCTAGCTTCTAGTGTCTAGTTTCTAGCATCTAGTGTCTAATGTCTAGCTTCTAGTGTCTAGCATCTAGTGTCTAATGTCTAGCGTCTAGTGTCTAGTGACTAGTTTCTAGCTTCTAGTGTCTAGTTTCTAGCATCTAGTGTCTAATGTCTAGCTTCTAGTGTCTAGCATCTAGTGTCTAATGTCTAGCTTCTAGTGTCTAGCATCTAGTGTCTAATGTCTAGCTTCTAGTGTCTAGCATCTAGTGTCTAATGTCTAGCTTCTAGTGTCTAGCATCTAGTGTCTAATGTCTAGCTTCTAGTGTCTAGCATCTAGTGTCTAGTGTCAAGTGTCTAGCATCTAGTGTCTAGCGCCTAGTGTCTAGCTAGCTTTTCCAGAAATGTCACAGATTGTTGATAATGTAGTAGAGAAGTAAACAGTGTGAACTGTTGTTTGCTCACCAGATGACAGAAAACAGCTACAAAAGAATTATCTAATGTTCTCATGATGATAAACTTCACCATTAACTGTAAATAACTCTCTATACCTTAAAAGAGCTTTCAGTTAAAAAACCCAGTTAATTCTCCAAAAAATGCCAACCAGTAATCAGATACAAATGAACCAGAGCTAGTGCTGAGTATGGCCTAGTTACTCTCTCTCTCTCTGTTAGACTTCGGTCTCTCTCTGTCCATCCGTCTTTATTTCACTCTCACTGCCTGTCTGTCTGTCCATCTGTCTGTCTGTATCATTCTCTATCACTTTCTCTATCAGTTTCTTCCTGTCTCTCTCTCCGTCTGTCTCCACTTAGCTGTCTGTCCATCTCCGCTTCCTTCTTCCTCCTCTCTCTCTCTCTCTCTCTCTCTCTCTCTGTCCCTACACCTCTATCCCTCTCTTTCTTTCTCTACCCCCCCCCCCCCCCCGAGAGATGAATTACACGTCTGCACTAACTCCGTTCTCCTTCTTTATGAAGCGCTCCTCTGAAAGCCACCAATAAAAACATAATAAAGAACAGAGATAACGTCAGTATGCAGATTCATCGTGCTGGAAAAAAAAACACTCTTCTCATGGGATGGTCTAATTGTGTGCAGAAGTTTTGGCGCCCTTGTTTAGTGTTTCAGTGTCACAATCCTGAACTCATAAGAAGTCTTTGAAATCTTAAAAAAATGTAAATTATTTAAAATTTTACACACATAAATTTTACATTTTAAATTTTACATACATAAATAAATAAATAAATAAGGGTTATCTTATTATTTAAGAAATGCAACATAATCCAGTACAGGTCTAATAATAATAATAATAATAATAATTATTATTATTATTATTAATTAGGCACCCTTTATTATTTTAAAACTACATTATTTTATTTTTTATTTTATTTCTTCATTAGTGTTTTTGGTTGAAAATGTTACTTTTTTATTTCTCTCTTTAATAATTTGATTCCATAATTACTTAAAAATGTTAATTTTTAATGTTAATGTGGTTAAAGAAGTCCAGGGATCTCTTGGATTGCTCTCCGAATGTGAGAATATTGTATCATAAAACCTGTTATGACTTGGGAATCATATTAGTGAATCAAAAAATTTTTTTTATGAGCAGTGAGTTAGGATTGCAAAATTAACGTGAAGAAAGTTTCAGCACAGTGCATTGTGGGAAATTTCGGGTTGTGTTTTGTGTTGTTTATACTTGTGTTGTACAACTGATTATGAATATGATTCAGGAATCAAATGAGAATCATTTGGCAATATATATATATATAAACTTTGGGCGCATGTATGGAAATAAATGTGCACCTAGGGCATAGTGAAGTGTATCTTGGGAAATTGTGAGGTGTTCATCAGGTCCAAATGAATATTGCAGAATATTAAAGTGAATCATATGACATGAATCTGAATCCAAATTGTGAATCAAATCAGGTTTTTATAAGCTATATAAAAAAAAAGATAGTTATAGCATGGTGCTTTAGTTTCAACACAGTGCATTGTGGGAAATTTCACGCACAGCAGAGAAGGTGAGCGATGGGATCCGGTGTTAAACGGGTGTAGAAACGTCATTTAACGTCATGATTATTATTTATTTTTTATTTTTGAAGAAGAAGAACCCTCCTTTATGAAGCGCTCCTCTGAAAGCCACCAATAAAAACATAATAAAGAACGGAGATAACGTCAACGCCCAGATCCATCGTGCTGAAAAGAAAAAAAACACATGCTCTTATTTACACGCCGCAAAATAACCCGGAGCAAATGTCAAAAAGAGGAATATGGCGAGGAGGACGGGCTGGAGGGGAGGGGCCCGGGGGTTAAATAATTAGCATATTAATCTTTTTTATGGCGTCATACTTCAGGTCAGTGTAATTTAAATCTAAATGGCATTAGAATTCATTTCGGATGGGTCAATTGTTCCCTAATAAAGAGGTGTTTTTTGGGTGGGGGGGCGAGAGAGAGAGAAGGTGTACTTCATGCGCAAGATTTATGTTCGCCATTTGTTCATATTCACGCGCGGATGAATAAAGCGGTAATTCAGACGGCGATGGCGTGGCGGCATATCAGCTCGCCTCAGCCTGCGCACATCAATGCATTTCATTTGTGTGCGCCGACAAAAAAAGGGAAGGCAGTGAAATTAACTCCGTTTATTGATTTTTTCCCCTTTCTTTCGTGCACATAACGCCGCTTAAACCCCTTTCCCACACACACACACACCATAATGATTAGTGACAAAAGTTTAATTAAGCAATTATGAACGCAATAATAGAGTTGTCTGGTTTGCTTCCCCCCCACACACACCGTTTAAAAGACTTATCTCTGGGCTGCACGTCACACCAGGCGTGTGCAGATTAATGCCGTCCCAGAATGCACGTTAACACACACGCGCGCGCAGACGCACGCACACACACACACACACACACACCTCTTCAAAGTGCCAAGCCGCCTTTTATCGTATTACAACTCGCCTTTTTTATGAATATGTAGTAAGAAAAAAAATCAGCTCTGGCTTAAAGGTGTAATTATAAAGACACCCATAATGCGACGTCGCAAATTCGCGCGCGCGCTAAGGCTAATCTCCGGCGCGTGATAAGAGCGAATAAAGGCGCGCGACGTTTCTAAGAGGCTTTCAGCGCTTTATTCCAACAATTTGCGTTTGATTTCCGCCTTCCTTCTTTTGTTTATTTCTGCCTTCCCGACGTTTATTAGATTATCTCTTTTGTACCACACACACACACACACACACACAAGCCTCTTTAACACAACTTTAGCGCTAATGCGTGAAATTCATCCCTTTGTTCAAAAGCTATCAATGTTTCAAAGCCTTCATTATTTATTTCTTACTTTTTATTGTAATGCTTCTTCACTATTTTGGAAAATTTTTGATGGATAGTTTGAAGAAATGTAACTCGAAATGGATAAAAAATGTACAGTGTTGATCAGTTACTTCCTGCTCTCCCTTACGTTATAGCAGACTTCCCCCTCACCTGCTTGATGTGATTCAGGAGTCAAATGTGAGTCATATAGGGAATCAAGTGTAAGCGAGGGCAGAAACTTTCTCTCTTTAAGCTGAGTGAAAATATTTGCAATATGGTTTTAAAGAAATGCATTTATTATTTTTTTTGTGTTCTTAAAGTAAAAATGCTGAATATTGTATAATAACAAGTGTTACAACTTGGGAATCATATTAATGAATCAAATATTTACAGTGAGTTAGGATTTTATAATTAACTTGAAGAAATGAGTCTAAGTGTGAAAGAGTTAGAGCGCAGTGCATTGTGGGAGATTTTGGTTGTTTGTTTTGTGTTTATGATTCCGTTATACAACTAATTATGATTATGACTCAGGAATCAAATGTGAATCGTTTGGGGGAAAAAAAAGAAACTGGGCTTTGAAAATAAAAATGAAAATAAAAGTGCTTCACTAGGGGAATAGGGAAGTGCATCTTGGGAAATTTTGAGGGTTTTATTTTTGTTATTATTATTATTTTAGTTTTATCAAGTCAGAATATCAATGAATCATAGGGCATGAATCTGAGTCAGAATCACGAATCAAATCAGAATTTTGTGAGCTATAAATAAAGATAAAAGAGGATTAACTGATAAACTGATAGTTATAGTATAGCTAATTAGTATAGCTAATGCGGGGTCCATTAAAAAAAAATCTTATTTCAGCAGAGTGCATTGTGGGAAATTTTGGAATTTGTGTGTTTGTTTGCTTTTACATTATGGTTATGACTCAGGAATCAAACGTGAATCATATAGCAACAGAAACCTTCAGCCTCTAAAGTGTGAAAGAGTGCATGTTAGTGTCAGTGTGCAATGCATTGTGGGAATTTTTCTTGTGCATTATATAAATATAAATGAATATGATTCATGTTGTGATTCAGGAATCATATATGAAACATATAGCAAGAGAGAGCTGAAAGGAACTTTTTGTTCTTAAAGTCAAAAAGTTAGTGCACACTGTGGGGTAGGGAAGTGCATTGTGGGAACTTTTGGATTGTGTTTTGAATATTTTTTTGTTTTTTGGAATTAATTCTGATTATGACTCATGGATCAAATGTGAATCATATAGGAAAAAACTGCAAAAGAGTTCGTTTTAGGGTCGGTGCAATGCATTGTGGGACATTCCCAGTTATATGGCCCATTATATAAACATTTTGTGATTCAGGAATCAAATATGTTATAAAAATAATAATGACAAATATGGTGTAATAATGTTTTATAGCAGGTGAATCATATGCTGTGCACTGAATCATATTAGTGAATCGAAAAGATTCGAATAAAGTTAAGAGTTGAGTCTAAGTGCAAAAAAGCTAGTGAGGGTTCGTCAGGGATTTGGAGCAATGCATTATGGGACTTGTCTGTAAATATTAGAAGAGTGTAATATTGTGATTCCTGGATCCAATCATACAGGAAATGGTGAGAGCAGCATGCAGTACAGGGTCAGAGCAGTGCATTGTGGGAGAATTTGTGTCAGTGACAGGCGATGATGTTGCGCAGGATTTTTTTTCCCGCCTGTCAGTCGCTGACATCCTTCACTTCTCTCCCTCTTTTACATGCTGCAGTTTGCTTTACTTAAATTTGATCAAAAAAAACTTTGTTACGCACGAAAATAAACAAAACATTTGTTCTTCTAGATCTTTTGGTCCACACGCATCAAACCGAACAGTCGATTAGCACCTGAACTCCAGCTGTAAGCGGCTTATTTTTCGTCTTTGGGGGGAAAAAAAATGTTGACGGTGTCTGTTGTTCATTTTGCATCATATTCATATTCGACACTGCCAAGATGGCTGACGTCTCCCCGGCTAATGAAGCACCATCCCGAACAGACGCATAACAGCCCGCGTGACATTTAGACAGGCCGAGAGAAATGGCGGGAAAATGCCTGTAAAAAAAAAAAAAATGCTGAAAGTCCGTGAGCTGACAGACTCCGGCTCTGTTTATTTATCAGCGTTCACATTTAACCGTAACAGCCGAGCGAATGGACGTTTCCACAGCTCCCACTCCTAATGCCATCAGGCATCTCGGGACACTTCCTCTAGCACAGCGCCGCTGAGGTCTGTGTCCTGATTGGTTAGAAGACTGTGACTGAATTTTTTAATTAATTGTAATTGTTGAAATTTTCTGCCTGTTTGTTTAACATTTAGAGAAGGAGTCTCTGGTGTCAGTGGTGAAGCTGAAACTTTGTTGTTTTTTTTTGGTTTGGTTTAAGAAAAATTCAACATTTTACATTCAATTAAAATGTAAGTGATCTAAATAAATTATTTTTTCGTTAAAAAAAAAGTTAAAAAGTAAAATAGTTAATAGAGGTAATAATAACCGCAATAACGATTAAATAATGAATATTATTTTAACATTTTTTTTAATATTCCATGTTAATAATGCAGCTCTTCTAAACCCTGATATAAACGTTGGAGCATGGTGCAGCTGAAGGTCGAGGAGGTCGAAGGTGACGTCCACGGTGAGAGCGCATCTGGCGCAGCGCTCCAGCTGACATGGCTGCCAGATTTGCTGCTAATTACGGAGCTGTTGGATGACCATCAGTGGTGTCTGTGTGTGAAGGAGCTGAGTGCCGGATCCCTCGACCCCGAGTTTTGGAAGACGAGCGACGACCCGAACCCCCTCTGGAGAGCAGAGAGCCGCTAATTCGTCCTTCTCACTCACAAAAAGCATTCCTGCTGCCTTTATCCACACAATCTCTCTCTCTCTCTCTCTCTCTCTCCCTCTCTCTCTCTCTGACCGCTGCCAGTCCCTAATTAGCAATGCGGGCCTCTCTAATCCGCTCCGATTCCTGTGCTATAGGTCTTACGGATGTCAGCGTTCAACTTTTTCTGCTCGCTGCCACGGATTTAATGCAGTTTACTTTTAGAAAACAGCCCAAGTTTAGAAATTCTGACAGAGTGTCTTCCCCCCATTTCTATTTTCTTTATGCATAATGTCTGTTTGTGACAGGCGGGCGCGGAAAAACGTGGTAAAAACGCGGCCGGTGTGACAGCGGGGGCAGCCGCGGTTGTTTACCCGACTTTATTTCTCCTTTATTTCTCTCTCGGATGAGCGTGAGAGAGAGAGAGAGAGAGAGGGAGAGAGAGAGGGAGAGTGTGTGTGTGAGAGAGAGAGAGAGAGAGAGAGAGGGCGAAGACACGGAGGGGAAATGTTGCAGCTCGCTAATAAGACGCCCATCACGTTAGCTCGACTGTTGCCGCTCTCCGTCTCTCTCTTTGCCATGATTACGCTGTAAGAAGCCCTCAGTCCTCGCCAGCTGATCCTCATCTTGTTCGCTGGCATTAATGACACTTCAGTCACTTTTCAGGCCTCCCTCCCTCCCTCCCTCCTTCTCCTTCTCCCTCCTTCCTCTACTCCGTGCCACTTCCCACTTCCCAGCGTCCCCTCTTTTTCAACCCAGAGCTGACATTTCCTGACATTTTCCCAACTAATTACAGTACAAATAATTAAGCAGGCGTCGGCGCACGCTACAAATGAAGGCCCGAAAGCCGTCCGTCAGGCTACGGCGTGATTGATGACACTCGCCGCGACTTTATCGGACGGGTCCCTGCCACGGCCGGCCGCTCGGGGAAACCCGGCAAATTTATTAGAACCAACAATGCAAATTTGGAAGTCATCTCATCCAGTTAGGCGCCCGGGCAATATCAGTGTCAAGGTGAACGTGACAATGAAAGCAAAATATTTGCATTTTTTTTTCTCCCTGCCTGAAGAGCGAGGCTGAAAGGGGCGGGTGGGTGTTTGGGTGGGCGAGTGGGGGGGTGGTGTAGGGAATCAGAGCCGGGGAAAGATGACAGGCCTAATTATTTCGGCTCACACAGGCCAAGACAGCTGTTTCTGCTGTCCTGAACAAGCCTGTCAACGCAGCCGAACCAAATAGGTCCATGCAATGAGTCACTAGCCGCCTGCCGCTAATGACCGATGCTAATGTCGCTGCCATGTCTCCCAGGAACTGCGGAGACACAAGAAAAAAAAAAAGTGTCATGCCGCACTTTCTGCAAAGCCAGTCAACATTTTGCCTCCATAATTACGCGTTAGAGAATTAATTCCTGCCTGTCAAACCCTCGCTGGCGTATATCGACGAAGACGGATGACACCGAATAACTGCGGTCGTGCGCTAAAATAATAACACGCGAGCCAAAGATTAGGTGTGAAGTGTGTATAAATCGCTCGCTCACTTTAATTAGGTAAGGTGGCCTCGCCTTACCGGGTTTCTGGGTGACATACAGCTGTACACACGTACGCACTGACACCGGCTTAATTAACACCTCGCCACTGATATTATAGTGCAGGACGACGTGCTTGTGAGCTGCCTTCCTCCGAAGCTTTAATATCAAACTCATTTACACAGAAAACTGGGTCTGGGTCAAAACCAGTGGAAATTTACTATCAAAACGTAAAAACAGTTAAACTGCAGAATGGCTATTATTTGCTAATGTATCCGTACAGGCTTTATCAAGATTAAAGGTTTCTCAAGTGAAAGTCAATATGAATGTGTAAAATGATGGGCTATGTCAGTGCTAGTTTGTGCTAATAGACCCAAGAAGCTACAATAAACTTTTGTGGTGGAAGAATTTTTAGTTCCTACTTGCTTTATGTTAATAAACCTTGAAAAAGCTCGACTTCAACATCGAACGACTCCGAGCTGCTGCGGAACGGATTTCGAGCGCGAACGCCGAAAAAGTGGCGTTCTTTTATGCTAGCAATGTTAGCAATATGTCGTGTGCGTGCTAAGTACTTGAGGGAATAGAAAGGTCGTCTCCTGCACCTACAATGAATCTTGGATGTGCACCGTGGGGCAGCTTTCGAGGGCCGGTGGGGGGGGGCAAATCCTGCCAGGGATCAGAGGCCGCCGCACTCCCGCTGCACAACAGATGGACTACGGATCACACTGAGATCCAAAATGGCCACCGTGTTGGAAGTGTGAAGGCTGCTTTTGTGTGGTGCTAACGGCACACTCGGTGGGCTGAGCGACGGAAAAATAAAACCATGTGGAAAATGGGGAAGAAAATTTGGTTGAATAAAACTTAAACTACAGTACATGTGGATATCTGGTTAGCTAACAAATGTGTAAAAACTTTATATGAATATCTGATTAGCTAGCAAAGTAAAAAAAAAGTACCTTCAATTGAATATCTGACTAACTAGCATGTACATTAACTAGCATAAAATTAGAGAGTTAATTTAATGTAGGTGGAATTACATTCTTCTGATTAGCTAACATAGAAAAAATAAATAATCTAATTAAGAAAAGATAAACAAATAAATAGTTCTTTTTATTTTATTTTTTATTTATTTTTTATGTTGATTTTTATATTTTACTGTTAAATTCTAAAGCTTCAATAATTCTTTTATTGTATATTATTATTATTATTATTATTATTTATTTTTATTATTATTCTCTATTATTTAAGTTGTTGCATTGTAACAGCTGTGGCATTTATCATATTCTTAAAACCCTGACAGAGTAATAAAGCAGAAGTTTAAAGCTCCCAGATGAGCCATCATCTCACTCAATATGTTACTCAACATCTCAGCAGGCTCGGGTTCCTCACAGCTTGACCTTTCACCTTCCTGAAAGATGAGACAAAGGCACGGTTATCTCTTCAGGGCGGCCATCTTGCCTTCCAGGTGCAGAGAATGCTCAGGATACAACACAGCACTGGTAATAACGTCAGGACTGGAGAGGTGGGAAGATCAGGTGACATGAGACACACACAGGGATAAATCTGATGACTGAATGATTAGATGCTAGCTTGTGTTGAATTAGCATGACAAGTCATTAATGATAGCATGCTTTTAAATGTTAAACACACCAATGTTCCTGTCATGGTGAGTCCCCTACACCCTTCTACTGGAGTATATACAGTCGTTTACCAATTCTGTTCCACTTGCTGAGCCCCCTAAACCCTATACCCTACACCCTTCCACAGGAGCAGTATCTTTCTCACAGCTAATGGTAAGTCCCATAAACCCTATACCCTACTTCCTGAACTCTTCTACAGGAGTGTATACTATTCTTTGTTACTGCTGTACCTCTATACCCTAAACCCTTCCTTGGTATACCAATCCTGTACCCTCTGGTGGGTCCCCTAAACTCTGTACCCTGAACCCTTCCACTCCTCTTAACCCTGTACTCTAAACACACTTCTACAGGAGGGTATACCATTCTATACCAATCCTGTACCCCCGGTGGGTCCCCTACACCCTTCTACAGGAGGGTAAAATATTTTATACCATTCCTGTACCCTTCTACACTAGTGTATACCATTTGATAATGATCCTGTATCCAATACCCTTTTGCAGGAGTGTATACCATTGTTTATCAATCCTGAACCTTCTAGTTGCCTTCAATGCTTTTTACTTCTAAATACTTTCAAAAGAGTGTATATCATTTATGCTGATCCTGTACCTGCTAGCAGTTCCCTTAAACCCTTTTACAGGAGGAAATAGAATTGTGTACCAACCTTGTACCTCATAGGTAGTCCAAAAAACCTGACCTTTTCTATAGATGTGGATTTAAATAATCTTGTATTGGGTCATCTTAACATTAAGAAGTTCTGCAAGAGCAGTACTATTCTATCTAGCTCATGGAAAGACCCCTAAACTCTGTCCTACACCCTATCAGGACCATTCTAACCACCTTGTACCTCTTGGTGAGTTGCTTAAACTCTATACCCTGTGCCTAAACCCTTCTACAGGAGCAATGCCATTTACCAGTTCTGTAGATCCTAGTGTGTGCACTAAATATTTGATTCTTTTACTCTTCGAACAGTCTTGTAATTCATGGAGAATCTGATAAACCCTAAACCCTCACCCAAGAAGGTTCCACAAAAATGTCTAATCTTGTAGCTCATGGTATGTCCCCTAAAACCTACCCCCTGAACACTTCTACTAACCCCTAAATCCTAAACTCTTTTATAGATTTATCTCATAACTCATGGTCAGTGCTCTAAATCATATACCCTACACCCTAACCCCTTCTCCGGGAGTGGTACCATTCTAACAATTTCAAGGTGAGTCACTTAAACCCTTCTGCAGAAATGTATAGAAATCCCATAAATTTACACCCTAAACCCTTGAACCGATGTGATACAATTCTGAAAATCTCTACCTACCCCTTCCATAATGGGCAGATGGGACTAAAGATTGAAGACCCCTGCCCTAAACCGTCCTATAGTAGTGGTACTATTCTAATATTCTTGTTGCTCAAGGTGAGTCCTCTAAAGCAACCTCTGTAGCTTTTAGTATGTCCCCTATACCCTAAACCCTAAACATGGAACACTTCTACAAAAAACTTGACAGCTTGTGGCAAGTCCCATAAAACCTACAACCTACCCCCTAAAACAGGGCTGTCCATACTTATCCGCAAATGGCTGGTGTGGTGGCAGGTTTTCATACCAATCAGTTTCACCTGTTTAATCAGTTGATCTTGGCTTGGTTGGTTGGAATGAAAACCTGCACCCACACCGGGCCTTCTGGATAAGTTTGGACACCCTTGCCCTAAAACCTACTACAGCCACAGGTATTGTTGTTTAAGGGTGTTACATCTCTTTAACTCTACCCCCTACACCTTAAACCCATTTTCAGCACTGTGGCCTATTGTTTAACAATGTAATAGCTCATGACACATCTCCTAAACCCTAAATGCTAATCAAAACGCTAATTAAACCTGCTACTGTTAATCAAAAACCATAACGTTACTTCTGTTAACACTCTTAAATAGCTCCACCACTATTTAAATAATGATGGCACGTTTGAAGTCTCACGCCACACCAGGGAAATTTTCTTGTGATGTCGGAACTTTCACATTATTATGGTATTCCGTCCTATCAGTATTTCACCACAGAGCTAATTGTTGCCGTGTGCGAACACTCTGGACGAGCAAAAAAAAAAAAATTCAATCCTCAATTCAAACCAGACGTCTGAGGTTTTCGTTTTTCCTCCCGGATGGACGGATGAGTGTTTTTTTTTCACTCCACCATGAAACCTGACAATTTCCAGCCGAGAAAAACGCACAAGGCCGAGCGAAACTCTGCGTGTTCACCTCGCCACCTGTCTTCGTGTCGAGCAGAAGAAACCTGCCACGTTTTTTTTTCCTTCTTCCTTTCCCTGTAAAGACAGTGCCGTCAGCATCAAATGTCACCGGGCGAACGAGGCAGAGGGAGAGTGAGTGAGAGAGCGAGAGGAGAGCTTCACGCCGTCTCGGCTGACTCTTCACATTCAGACAAGACAATTAGGAATAAAACAAAAAGGCTGTCACAGGATTTAAAGGCGGAAAAAAGGTTTAAAATTTGCCCCATTATGAAGGCACCAGTGATCCTCCAGCCCTTGGGATGGGGCACTTTGTTCACCCGCCGCACCGTGCTTGCTAATTTTGTCAGTTTTTACTTTTAACAGTGGCTTTTTTCCGCACTGAAGCCTGTTGAAAAAATAAATGTCACCTCTGATACATTCTACTCATCCACCACAGAGTTCTCAATTCTGATTGGTCAGAAGAGCTCGATTAAGTTCTAATTGGTTAGCGTTTCTAAATTAACAGCTCGTTCTCGGACACTCGTATAGTGGCATGTTAAACACTTCATGTTTATCATTAAACTTGAGAAGTTTCTTCCGAACCTTGATGGAAGGAGTGTCCGGTACGAGTCGGAGATAAATCCACATGTCAAAGTTTTCTGACATTTTCAGGATGATTATGAGAAAAAAAAATACAGAAGCTGGTAAGGGAACAGCATCAGGAACAGGGACTTGATTTTAAGTTGGTCCCTGAGAATAAACATATCTATAAATGGATAAAAATTAAAGCATTTAGTTTTTATATCACATGAAAAAATTGTGATCAGTGGTAAATTTCTGTGGTCTAAGAAAAAAAACATTTTGGATTTTCCTAAAACAACATTAAAAGACCAAAGAAATATGAACTCTGTTATCAACAACAGTAAAAAAATAAAAAAGTAAAATAAAATAAAATAAAATAATTAGAAATCTCTTAAGTTCCAATTACTATAAGTTAAGAATAAATAAAAAAAAATGAAATCTGTTAAGATAAGTTTTAATTACTATAAACTAAGATAAATAAACAAATAAATAAAATAAAAAAAAAAAAAATAAAAAATAAATATAAAATAAAAGAAATGTAAACAATAATTAGAAATTTGTTAAAATGAGCTCTAATTATTATAAATTAAGATAAATAAGCAAGTAAATAAATAAATAGAAATCTGTTTAAATGAGTTCCAATTACTATAAATTAAGATAAATAAATAAAGAAATAAATAATTAAAAATCTGTTAAAATGAGTTCCAATTAAGTTAAATAAATAAATTAAATAATAATAATAATAATAATAATGTTAACATGCATATATGGCCACTAACTAGTTGTTATGCACAAAGTATCGGCACCCCTATACCCTTTTATTTGGGTGATGTCTCCCTTTAATTTTTTTTCTTAATTTTTTTTGTGAGAAAAATACATTTTTTTAAAAATCCTAGAAAATGGAGAAATTATAGAAGAGTCACTGTGAAAGGTGGAAGTCTTTAATTAGCTTGATTCAGGTGATTGGAGAGCAGGGATAGAAGAAGAAGAAGAAGAAGGAGTCTGAGTGTCAGCTTTTAATTGTAGCTGTCTGAGCGAGTGGCGTGGTTTTAATATCCCGTATAGATCTGGATGTAATACACTTTAGTCGCAGGCGGCCCGGAGCGAGAATCGATTCGGCACAGGGATCCCGTCGCTTTGTGTTAAGAGCCAATCTCGTTTTAATGATGCATGAAGAAATATTCAAGCATTGACATTTTCCTGTCAGAAAGAGAGAGAGAGAAGGAAGGGAAGGAAAAAAAAATCAATTAAGGAGATCCCGCTTTCGCTTTGACCCAGTTATCCAGTTAATGCTTATTAGCAATGTAATATGATTTACTGTCAGCATAATATTTTCTTTCTTTGGTTTTTTTGCATCTCATCCCATTAGCGTGTGCATGTTTCATAGCACAGCCGCCGCACTGACATTGATCTGGTGGAGAGGTTAAACACACCGCTGCAGGCCATTCCTCCTTTTTTTGATTCATTCCTCCCTTTGCTTTTTTCTCTCTTCTCTTATTCTTTTTTTCCATATTCCACCTGTGATTGATTGATTTATTTATTTATTTATTTAAAATTATTTTCAGCATGGCTAAGATCAGGCAGGGCTTAGCGTATAGTTATACACAGTGTAATGTTTATTTTCAAATATTTAAAGTTATTAATTATTTGTCACAGGATGAAACAGCTGAGCTGCTTTAATATAACTGTAATCATAATATAATATTATATTTTGTGTCCAGAATTATTTAAACCTGCTGAAACATGTAATATAAAATGATTAGAAATGATTAGATTAGATTAGATTATTCTATTACAATTATAGACATATTAAATTATTAAATTAATAAATTAAAGACAATATTTAATATTTATATGAACATAATTAAAATTTATAGTAATATTTTTCAGTTTTTTAATGGTACACATTCGACTGGAAGAAACTGTATTTTCTTTTTTTATTTAAATAAACACACAACAATATTTAGTCATGTGCAACTACAATAGAATTTATTTATTTATTTATTTATTTATTTATTTATTTATTTATTTTGCCCAGAATGATCCTGTCAATATATGGACAACATATTATTTCTACATACTGATTCTAAATTGAAAATGCTAACCGTATATATATTTATTGATTTTATTTGATTAGAATAAATGCATTGTAGTACATAAATAAAACAAACAAACAAATAAATAAATAAATAAATATTGTAGCATTATTGAATTCATTCATGTGTATGAGGTTACTATTATTCTACTGGATTTCATAGAAATATAGCTATTTAATTTTCCTAATAATCAATCAATTAATCAATAAAAATAAATAGTTTTAGTTAAAAAGGCAGAACTCTGAGATAATAAGAATGTTTTATAAGAATTTTGAGAAGGCAAGAACTTATGTCAATATTGAGAGATAAGTGAGAATTGCGTGATTTCCGAATTATGAGGTAATATGTGAGATTATAATTCAGAATTGAGAGATAATGTGCATGAATTGTGTGATATCAGAATTGTGAGACAATGTATGAGAATTATGAGGTAATGAGCATGAATTGTGAGATAATATATGAGAATTGTGAGATAATGAATATGAATTGTGAGATATCAGAATTGTGAGACAACATATCAGAATTATGAGGTAATATATCAGAAATGCGAGATAACGAGCATGAATACTGAGATAATATATCAGAATTGTGAGATAAGTCAGTATTTTGAGATAATAATCATTAATGTTCTTAATTCAATCCGTCAGAATGTTTGTGCCGGCAATATATCTAAAAAAAAAAATTTCAATGCAACAAGTGACATCAGACAAAAATATTTTGAAATATCTCCCAATATTATACCCTGATTCTGCTCATTCAGTCTGTTCGTTACACTCTGAGGATTTTAGGCTTTTGATTATTTTAAATTTGGAAGAAAATGATCTGTTAATAATAGAATAAATAAAATTAAATCTGCTACAAATTGCTATATCATAACCCATAATAAGAAATATTTACATTTTTTACATGCACATTTTTATACAGTATACTTCTACAGTATTTTTTTTGTACCCCACAGGAACGTATGAGTCACGTCTAACGTCCGGCAGCGCTTAAAAAACTTCAGGCCACGCCCCCTAGCTGTTTTTAGTCGCTCTGCGACTTTTATGGTGTTTTTTTTTTTTTTTTTAGACGCCAGCATGTCACCGTGTCAGAAACCACATCAGCGAGTCTGTTTGAGAGAAACTAAAGAATTCAGACACCGAACATGTCCTGGCTGATCAAATACATTTCGGGGGGAAAGGGGGACATTGTGGATGTTGCTTTCTTTCTTTCTTTTTTTTTTTAGCAGAACGCGGAGGCGATATACAGTATGCATGTGGAGAATTTTTAAATTTGTGTGTGTGTGTGTGTGTTTGGGTTTGTTATTCACATGCAGCGTCCTGGATTTTGTGGGATTGAAAAATCCTCTCGGTCTCGAGTGGGCACGTCCCAAACAGAGCTGCCTTTGGCAGGAGGCCTTCACTTTAATGAGCATGAATAATGAATGACGCTCCCTACACACTACACAGCCGAGGGAGGGGGCACTTTATTAGGCCAATCCCTCCTTCCTTCTTTCCTTCCTTCCTTCCTTCCTTCCTTCCTTTTCCTCTCTCTCTCTTGCCATCTTCCTCAGTTTGAGGTCTCAGGCTGGTTGTCCACATTCGGGACGCTCCACATTCCCTTTCACACCGGAAATAACTTTTCTGACACAGCAGCTGTCGCTTCACATTAAAAATAAACCCAGAGTCGTTAATCAGGCAAACATGGAGAAGTGGGAGAGGATTCTGGGAAACGGACAGTGTTTTATGATTTGGATTTCAGGGTGTGTTCTGGGATTTAAATGAAATGACACACACACACACACACACACAGGCATCTCACACACACACGAGCTGGAGTCTGTCCTGTCTTGAATTATTGACACACCTGATCGATATGTCTCCAGCCCCTAATGCACCCATTGACTACTTCATTACCGTCATCTTTATTTAGCCTTCTGTCCATCTCCATAACTAGCCGCTGCACAAACAAGCTAACGGCAGCGACTCTCAAATTTAATCGTTATTATTAACATCAAACTTACAAACCAGCACATCCTCCAACCAGCACGTCCTCCACCCAGTATGACCTCCAACCAGTATGGCCTCTAACCAGTACATCCTCCAACCAGTACGTCCTCAAACCAGCAAATCCTCCAACCATTATGTCCTCCAACCAGTACATCCTCCAAACATTATGTCCTCCAACCAGTACATCCTCCAAACATTATGTCCTCCAACCAGTACATCCTCCAACCATTATGTCCTCCAACCAGTACATCCTCCAACCATTATGTCCTCCAACCAGTACATCCTCCAACCATTATGTCGTCCAACGAGCACATGCTCCAACCAATACGTCCTCCAACCAGCACATGCTCCAACCAGCGCTTCCTCCAACCAGCACGTCCTCCAACCAGCACGTCCTCCAACCAGCACGTCCTCCAACCAGCACGTCCTCCAACCAGCACGTCCTCCAACCAATACGTCCTCCAACCAGCACGTCCTCCAACCAGCACGTCCTCCAACCAGCACGTCCTCCAACCAGCACGTCCTCCAACGTACTTCAGTACGTACTTCACACAACACTAACTGTAGACAAAGTAGCACCTCCTCAAATCACAACATTGTCAAACCAGCATGTCATCAAACCAGAGCATGATCAAATCAAACTTCCCCAATCCAGAGTGTCATCAAACTGGCACTTCCTCAAGACAGTGTGTCTTCAGACCAGAACATCTTCAAATCACTGTGTGCTCAAACCAGTCATTTATAGATAAAGAGCATCTGCAAATGTGGAGCATCCTCGGCCCAGCTTGTCTTCAAACCAGAACATCCTCAAGACACCATGTCTCCAAACTATCCTCAAAACATCATGTCCTTAAACCGGTCTGTTATAGATAAAGAGCATCGACAATGTGGAGCATCCTCAGCCCAGTTTGTCCTCAAACCAGAATATCCTCAAACCATTGTGTCCTCAGCCAGTCCTTTATAGATAAAGAGGATCCACAATGTGGAGCCTCCTTGGTCCAGTTCGTCTTCACCCCACTGTGTTTTTAAACCAGAACATTCTCAAACCATTGTCTCCACAAACCAGAACATCCTCAAACCAGAAGATCATCAAACCAGAGAAAAAATCCTTCAACACTTCCTCAGTCCAAGGTCTCTTCAAATCAAAGTGTCCTCATGCTATCATCTCTTCAAGCCAGAGCATCTTCAGACCAGCAGATCCAACCATGTCCTGGAACTAAAACATCTTTAAAACACTTGGGTCAAGCTGCTCTTCTTCACCTGTGTCTCCTTCCTCAAACTAACACCCTTCCAGAAACCTGAAAAAGGTGGAGGAGTGAAATGGGGTCATCACAATACCTTCAGCTGTCCATCACTCTCTCTCTCTCTCTCTCTCTCTCTCTCTCTCTCTCTCTGGATGTCTTGTTTTCTCTCCATTTGTCTGGTTTTTGGTCTGTCTTCCTGTCCCCTATTCTCTCCATCTCTCCCTCTCTCTTCCTCACTCCTGCCCCCCTACTCCAACCTCGCTCTTTCTCCCGCCCCTTCTCTCTCTCTCTCTCTCTCTCTCTCTCTCTCTCTCTCTCTGTCTCTCCTCTTTTTGGCGATCACATCTCGAGGCATCAAGTCGCTCATGAAAGAATAATCCCTCCTCCTCCCTCCTTGGCTGTCAGGTGACATCATTTCCTGTCCTGACGGTAAGATCTGCCATGTTTACAGATGTTTTAGCCCCATCGATAATACATGAGAGTGTCACAGGCGCCAGATGTGTGAGGAGTCAAAGTGACAGCTCCATCTGCCCAGACCAGCTCTCTTCTCCTCCTCAGTTCCATGTCTTTCCTTTCTTTCTTTCTTTCTTTCTTTCTTTCTTTCTTTCTTTTCATCTTGTTGTCTCTTCGGGTACGTAACCTTTTTCTCCTCACCTGTTTAATCGTCGTTCTTCCTCTTCCCTTTTTCTCCTCATCATCTTTTCTCTTTTGAACAAGTATAGCACATACAGCACAGAAAAACAAACCAAATTTTTGTTTATTTAAAAGAAAAAAAGATTTACTTTTTATCCATTTATAGCTACATTTTAATGTTGAGGAAAATCCAACATCCAAGACAAAAAAAAACAAAAATTGTTGCATCTTTTAGATTTTAAGACTGGAGACTCCTTCCATAAAAATTTATTCTAACAGAAAACGTCACGATTTTTTAAAACGTTTTCTCTGTAGCGTCTACAGCATGTACAAGCTGTTACTATAGAAACAATAACGTATTAGAACAAGCGCATTACTATAAACCTCATTCCACCTTGACCAATCAGAATCGAGCTGGCATTGACTGACACGTAAGAGGATTTTCAAAGACAGAACAGATGTTTGGACTGAGAATTCCGGTCCAGTCGTTTTCCCTCACGTTCCTGCGTTCTCCTCCTCCATGAGGCACTTCATCTGCGATGGCATCATCTCTGAGAACACGTGTAAAAACATAAAACGGCCTGAGAAGCTTCTCAGGTTACGCAGACGTCCCGCCGGCGCGGGATTTTCTCTCCGTTCCGCTTTCCGGATCAAAGCGTTCGACTGAGCAGAACAACTGCTGAATCTCATCGACTGAAAATAAAAAAAAAAACATCTCGTCCTCCTGACTTCGCTCACTTCCTCAGGATCTCAGAGATGTTTTACATGCTGAAACAGCGTATGCTGAAATAATAAGTGTCTACAGAGTAAACTCTGGGATTAGCTTTTGATAACGTGCTCATCCAGACGCTCTGTGACACCCGGAGTAAACAAAGACCAACTCCTGAGAGCCGCCTGGAGCAAAAAAAAAAACAAGGGTGTTTTATTTGTTTGTTTATTTATTTATTTATTTTATTTATAAATTCATAAAAAATACCAGATGGGTTAAACCTCCACTAAAAAAATTTCTAACCTCACAGCTGTATAAATTTTTTTATGAAATTAAAAGCCACAGCATAAATGACACTATTTATTAATTTAACAGCTGGTGTAAAACAAACTAACAAATAAATAAATAAATAAAACAAATAAAATATCTAAAAATAAATATATAAATAAATAAATATATGATTTTGTTTGTCTTAATAATTTCATAGAGGAAAAAAAAATATGTAGAGGTTGGTTCATATCTGCGAAGGTTACCATGATGGTAAATGTAGCTAGAAATGAATAAAAAGCACCCTGGCTGTGGGATAAAAGGAATAAAGCGCGCTTGAGGACGTGAGGTTCCGAGTGACAGGAGTCTCTCTCTCTCCACCGCGCCAGGAACACGGAGTTCCAGGAAATCCAGGAAGTTGTTATTTCTTCTTATTTATTCCGAGCTGCTTGAATAAATAAAGTGGAGGCTCTTCTGCAGGTAGACAGCAAGCGCTTTAACATGTGTGCTGCCTTTGGCTCCTTCATTTCATCCAGGCCTAATGTACTGGAAAGCCGGATGTGTTTCCCGAGAGAGAGAGAGAGAGAGAGTTGTCAGTTCGGGTTATGTTTTAATAGCGGACATGTTTTAACAGTGAATCCCGGGACGAATCGGCGCAGGACGATGTCAGAAACGAGAGGTTTAAGCAAACAGAGTCGCCTCATTTATCACTCGGCCGTCTCTCTCTGTCTCTCTCTCTCTCGCACTCTCTGAAAGACAGACGGATCATCTGCACTCGTTCTCTGCCTGTAGAAATATAAACTCTTTCTTTTCTCTTGTTTTTTTTCTCCCTTCAGACCAAGCAGGGTTTCTACTCGGCTCCTTCAGCATGTAGGGTTTACTGTTTTATCGAGTCTTAAATGCTAACTGCTAACGAATCAGGGAGCTAAAAGACTAATACCAAGCCACTGAAATGGCAATTATTTTTTTTATTGTAAGGTTTTTTTTTTTTTTTTTACTATTTTATTTATTTAATGAAGAATTTTGTAAGAAAACAAGGATAATAAAACATTTTAAGGGCTACTAAAGTCACACTGAAGTGAGGAGGAGAGAAATTAATAAAGAAAAAGAAGAGAGAGAGAATAAAGAAATAAATTAATTAATTAAAATAAATAAAACTAAAGTTCAAAAATTCAATTGTTTCTGTTTGCATGGGCACATTAGTAAAACAAGTAAAATCAAAAAAAATTTAAAAATGAAAAGAAAAAGCTTGGCAGAAAAAAATAGACACGTAAATAAATTTTAAAAAATCCAAAGAAAAAACTTGAGTTGTACGTGTTTAAAAATGGTAATGAACAAAAGAAAATACATGTCAATTCAATATATATTTATAAATGTTTTATTGATTCATTTATTTCTATAAGGTGCAGGATATTTATTCTTTATTTATGTAATTATTAAATAAATAAATATGTAATTATTCATATAAATATAAAAAATATTTCAAACAGATAATTTTAAATGATAAAAACAGTATTTATTTATTTAAATTTAAATGTTAATTTTTTAATCAAATATATTTATCTGTGTTGTGTAAAATAATTTTATTTATTTTCCATATTTTACATTTTATTCATGTAGAAAAAATATTTATTTATTTATTCATTTTTTACTAATCTGCTTATCTTTGGTGTACAAGGGTATTTCTCAGATTAGCCTTTTTTCTTTACAACCCCCCCCCAAAAAAAAACCAAACAAACAAAAAAAACAAAGCAAACCTAAATAAAAGCAAACCAGAGTGTGACTGAAATAAAATAATGCAAAACACATTCCCGTCTGTTTGCCCAGATCAGAAGGCTAACCTTGCGAGCGTGGCGAATTCACACACTGCGTTGGATTTTAAAAATAAAACCTCGGGACTCCGCAGGCCACATCGCCGTCCGGGCGAAATGCCACACGCTGCAGATTGAAGAGCACAAAGTGAGCGCAGCTACGCCAACAACTAGCAATTAGCAATTTTTCACAGGCTGCTTTTGAGTCAGGCATGGCCACAGAGGCTGGAGGTTTCCATGGTAACTCTGGGAAATGTTGAAGTATCTCACACTCCAGTTCAGTTCGTGAAACATCAGCAAAAAAAAATACTAGATTGCACAGAGGCTAAGCTAACAAGTCGCTCTGATTTTGCTGCGAATGCAAAACAATTAGCTAAATTATCTGTAACACAAATAGCTGCTTAGCTAGCTAACAATGTTAGCTTTTTGAGTCTGTTTAGCATGAATGTGATGATTAGCTAAACCTTTAAGCTGTAAAGTATCAAGAGAATGGTGCCATTGTTACTGGGAAAGTGGCTAAATGCTAAAGCAAAAAATCATTCTGTAAAAAGAAACAGAAACCTCCAGGAACTGGGATAAGAGATGCTAAGAGCTAGCTGTAACATTTCTGTAGTAAAGTTCCCTCTATCAAGATTAACCTGCACCAGAATAATTATTTGTAGCTATCTAAAGATGCTAAAAAAAGTTGCCATCTTATTAAAGCTATTTCAAAAACCTAATGATATCTAGCTAAAGTTACCAAAGAAATGTTATAATGTTGCAGCTAGATAAATCTACCACAGAATCTATTTGCTAGCTACATTTACTACATATTTAATACTATCTAGTTAAATTTGATGACTAGCTGAAGATGCTACAGAAAGCTAATGCTAGCTAGCTAAAGTTACCACAGAAATGTTATTTTTAGCTAGCTAACATTACCATAAAATGTTGCAGATAGTTAAATCTACCACAGAATGTGTTTGCTAGCTACGTTTACTGAATATTAAATACTATCTAGTTAAATTTGATGGCTAGGTAAAGATACTTCTGAAAGCTAATGCTAGCTAGCTAAAGTTAACACAGGAGGCTACAGCACTCTGGCTAAGATCAGCATGGAAAGCTGTTGCTAGCTAAATCAACCACAAAGTATTTGCTAGCCAAATTTACTACATATTTAATACTATCTACTTACATTTGATGGCTAGGTAAAGATTCTACAGAAAGCTAGTGCTAGCTAGCTAGAGTTACCACAGGAGGCTACAGCACTCTGGCTAAGATCAGCATGGAAAACTGTTGCTAGCTAAATCAACCACTGAAAGTATTTGTAATTAGATGAAGGTTACATTTTTAGTTAGTCTAAAGCTAATGGTTGTGTTGTTTAGCGTTAATCGTTAAATCGTTATATGCTAATCAACTGGAAGTTACTGAAATAGTGTTTACTGGATGTTTGGATGTGAGCGCACCTCTGTGTCCACACACACACACACACACACAGGCCCCCGTGGTGTGATGTCTCAGGCCTGTGCTGTAGAAGCTGTTGGATTGTTTTCAAATTTCTCTTAATTGGGTCTCGACAGTCTTGGTCAGGGTCCTGACCCCGGAAAGGGGTCACGAGGTCATCGCTGCCTTTGAATTGCAAATTGTTTTAAAACATGAATAATGAGCTCTTTGTCTCATTCTCTCGGCCCCTTGGAGTGCCCAAATGAGCCGGGACGCCGCCTATGAATTATTAGAAACCATAATTTCCTGTCCCACTGAAGGTGTTCTCAGCGAGACGGTGCTTTCCTTAGCACAGCGTATGTTAATTGTTGAGCGAACCAACAGCTTCGGCATCGTCACAGAAACAGAGATTCTGATTACTGACCTGGTGATGGTCTTCTGTCTGTGCTGATGGTCTTTCAGTGATGGTCTCCTGTCTATGATGGCCTTCTGTCTGTGATGGTCTTCTATATGTGATGGTCTTCTGTCTGTGCTGATGGTCTTCTGTCTATGATGGCCTTCTGTCTGTGATGGTCTTCTATATGTGATGGTCTTCTGTCTATGATGGCCTTCTGTCTGTGATGGTCTTCTGTCTGTGCTGATGGTCTTCTGTCTATGATGGCCTTCTGTCTGTGATGGTCTTCTGTCTGTGCTGACGGTGTTCTCTCTGTGCTAATGGTCTTCTGTCTGTGCTGATGGTCTTCTGTCTGTGCTGATGGTCTGCCTGTCTATGCTGATGGTCTTCTGTCTGTGCTGATGGTCTGCCTGTCTATGCTGACGGTGTTCTCTCTGTGCTGATGGTCTTCTGTCTGTGCTGATGGTCTTCTGTCTGTGCTGATGGTCTGCCTGTCTATGCTGATGGTCTTCTGTCTGTGCTGATGGTCTGCCTGTCTATGCTGATGGTCTGCCTGTCTATGCTGATGGCCTTCTGTCTGTGATGGTCTTCTGTCTGTGCTGATGGTCTTCTGTCTATGATGGCCTTCTGTCTGTGATGGTCTTCTCTCTGTGCTGACGGTGTTCTCTCTGTGCTAATGGTCTTCTGTCTGTGCTGATGGTCTTCTGTCTGTGCTGATGGTCTGCCTGTCTATGCTGATGGTCTTCTGTCTGTGCTGATGGTCTGCCTGTCTATGCTGACGGTGTTCTCTCTGTGCTGATGGTCTTCTGTCTGTGCTGATGGTCTTCTGTCTGTGGTGATGGTCTTTTGTCGCTGATGGTCAAGCTACCACTGCTGGACCCCTGAGCAAGGCCTTTAACCCCCAATTGCTCATCAACAAATGCCACAAAAATGTCCAACGTGAGAATGAGGCATGCACCCCTTCATATACATCAGAAACATTTGCGATATGATAATGTTGCTAGAGAACAGTTTTTTGTTATGTTGAGTTCATGAGCAAACAGCTTGGTCATGAAAAAAATGTAATATAGCATGGCCTCAGGATTTCTGTACAGTGGTGTATTTACTGTAACTCTTAGAGTAGCAGGCCTACCGTAAATACTCTAATAGATTAGATATTTTCAGGAAATCTTCGCTAGTTATCTCACTCTCTCTCTCTCTCTCTCTCTCTCTTCATAAAAACCTTTATAATCCTTTAAGCTGTTGTGTACATGTGTGTGTGTGTGTGTGTGTGTGTGTGTTTGGCCTGCGGGTGAGCAGGTGAAAGCCCTGAAGGCCTGGTTGTTATTCATGCTGTGGTTCTCCTGTCCTTTCAGCTTCATCTCTTTTCTAATTAACTGTCTTTTACCTACGACATCGTCAGGCCATAACATCGTCACTTACAACTTTATCCTCTCGCTTTCTTATTTCTTCTCTTCTCTTCTTCTCTTTCTTTGAGGGATGTTAGTTATGAAGTTTGAGGTAGAAACTGAGCGTTGTTGGGATTCAGACACATGAAACTGTGCTACATGTTTCAGGAGAAAAAATTAAGACACCGTGTCCCACAGAAAAACTTTAGCAATAAACTTTACTCATTAGAATTCAAATGAACAGAATACAGATTAAAACTGAGGAAATTTTGCTTCCTTACAGAAATTCTGTTTTATAGTTTTGTCACTAATCAACAAAACCAAGTAAATTTTTTTAGCAATAAAATGTCAATGTAGAAAAGTAAATACTAACATTGTAAAACATTGTATTATAAATAAAAAGGATATGGTTCTTTTACTGCTTAAATTAACTATAATTGTTTTACTTTAAATTTTTATGTATACTATATATATATTATCAAGTTTCTTCTAATTAATTTTTTCTATCCTTATATGAATTGTTTATTTTTGTATCCCTTTTTCATTTTTTAAATCTTTTTTCCTTTATTTTTTTTTTTTATCTTTACACATTATTTATTGCTTACTTCCTTATCTCACTTTTAATTTTTTTTTATATTTTAAATATTTTTTTTATCCTTCATATTGTTTGTTTTTTTACTCCTGGTCTTTTAATTTTTAGATGTTTTTATTTGTTTACATTTTTTATTTATGCTTTGTACTTTTGTACTTTTTTAATTTGATCATTTTCCCATCTATATTATTTTCAAAAATCTATTTGTCATTTTAAGACGTTTCATCTATGTTTTATTTATTTTATTCTGTTCTTTGTTTTGCTTGTAATTTCTACATTTTTTGTTTATTTATTCCTTTCTTTTAAATCTTTAAATAATCTTTGATTTAAAATGATAAAAAAGTGCTTTGCTTATTCATTTTTATACTCTTTCTTTCTTTTTTTCTTTCTTTCTTAATTATCTTTTTTTTATTTTATTTCTTTTTTATTTTTCCATGTTTATACATTTTATATATTTCTTTTTTCAAAACTTTTTACTTACATGTATTATTCATTTTATTCCTGTTCTTTGTTTGCTCATAATTTTTTAAATCATTTATTGCTTAATTAAGTGCTTTATTTATTCATTTATATTACTTTTTCTGTCTGTCTGTCTGTCTTTCTTTCTTTTCTATTAATTTGGGTTTTTTTCTATTTATTCTTTGTTCCTTTTTGTATTAATTTTCTTTTTTTTACTTTATCATTTTTAATTCTTTATTTAAATCTTTATTGGAAACATTTAATTTTTCCAATTTTAAATATTTCTTTTTTTTTTTATAATGTTTTACTTATGTATTATTTATTTTATTCCTGTTCTTTGCTTTGATGGTAAATATTTGAAATCTTTTACATTTTTTTGGCTCTTTCTTTCTTTCTTTCTTTCTTTCTTTCTTTGACCCACAGAAGGAATTTTTTCCCTCTATTTTTTTAAAAATCGGACAATCTCTAGTCTCTCTCTCTCTCTCTCTCCCTCTCTTCTTTTCTCCACCTTGTATCCCCCCCCCCCCCCCCCCGGTCTAGGTTAGGAGTCCAGCAGCAGCCTGAGCAGAAATAAGAGATGACAGTTGTTATAGATACGCCCCTTTAATTACTTGTCAGCTTATGGCCACTATCTCGGCTAGCCAATGTTGGAAGCTTAACTTATTTTTTTTATTTTTTTTTTCTTATCCTCCTCCTCTTCCTACTCTTCCTCCTCCTCCTCCTTCTTCTTCTGGTTGAAAGCGTGACCATCCTGCAGTGCTTTCAACATTTAGCTCTTCTTTAAAAGAAAGAAAGAAAAAATCTGAAATCTGAGCGATAAAAACGAAGGAGAGGCTTTTGGGAATTTCTCCCCATGAGGACGAGTGGGCAGTTTTCTCTTTTTTTCCTCCTCCTGGTCTGCGATGGAGAGAATGATGTGCAGGAAGAAAAGAGAGAGCTCACGGAGAGACTGAAATTAGATCCTGAGTGTGAAGTGTAAGCAGATCATGTTGTTTTTTTTCCGCTGGCTCGTGTAGAGGTGGCTTCTTGCAAATTGATAGATAGCGGAAATCCCGCTTTTGGCCCAGAGCGACGCTCCTTCTCTCAAATCCCGTTAAGAAGAATTCTCCGGAACACCTCTGCTTAGGCCAGACCGGAGTGGTGCAGCGCTATGCTAATGTCCTGCGGAGAGAAAAAACAAGCAGGAAGTGACTTCACAACATACGCTGTTCACGCTGTAAATAACCAGCACTTCAGTGTCTGAAAGATTCCAAATTATTACACGCTTTCTCTTTCAACCGCTCGATCGTTTTGCTAATCAGCAGCAGACGTCATTCAGAAACTCTAGGAATTAGCAATCGATCACGTTAATATTTTATTCAAACAGCAAAAACGTCAAGGAACTCTAGGCCAATAATAATAATGAGTGAAATGAAGAGAATATGTGCTAGTGTAAACGCTAAATAGGCTAACGATTAATAAAATAAAGAGAATTAGCTATGTGTAAATGCTAAATACGCTAATAATTCATGACGTTAGGAGGACAAGGGTAAATGCTGAATATGCTAATAATGAACAAAATGAAGAGAATAAGCCAAGTGTAAACGTTAACAAGGCTAATAATTAATAAAACAAAGAGAGTAAGCTAAGTGGAAATGCTAAATACACAGGCAATTAATGATACTAGGAGAATAAGCTAAGTGGAAATGCTAGCTAGGCTAACAATTAATAAAATAAAGGGAATAAACTACATGTATATGCAAAATATGCTAATAATTATGATGTTAGGAGATTTAGCTATGTGTGAATACTAAATATGCTAATAATCAACAAAATGAAGAGAATTTGCTACATGTATACACTAAATATGCTAATAATGATACAAGTGGAATATGCTA
>NC_080710.1:2833279-2870779 GCF_019097595.1 Hemibagrus wyckioides | reverse complement strand
TTTTACATTTCTGTGGGTCATGTGGTACAAATGAGACTCAGCCTCATGCCTCTCCCCTTAACCATGTCCTTTTTTTTCCCCAAACCTACACAATTCATACAGTAACCTGCTTAGCGATTAAAACTTTAAGTTTGTGGTCATGTAATTAGCGGATTTTCCAGATAACTCTGCTAACGCTAACAAGACCAGATTTGTTATCTACATCGCTAATCAATAGTGAGGAAAAAAAAGCTGTTACCATGCTTGTTTTTAGCTGATAGCCTGATGCTAGTCTTGAAGATTTTTTAAATTCACTAAAAATTGCTAAAATGCACAACCACAATCTACAATATTAGCTTAAAGAAAATGTTGTTAAAGTTTCTTGACGAAAGCTCGCAGGAATTTAGCGCCTAGCCACAGTGCTGAGGCGAGTCTGCAATGTTAGCATTACCGAGGTGAGTAAAGCTAACAGTGTTAGCTAATATCACTCTGCGCTACTAGCAGGTAGTTGCTAACAGGGTTCGTTTGGAAATGAAGGCAGTTTGTGAGAATAAATGAGGAAAAACTACCAAGTATTTTTACCCGCTAAACCACTATTTTATCTATTATTTTTTTTACCTCAGGAAAAGATTCGGCGGGAAAAAGTACCTGAAGGATTAAAGTATCATTTCAGTGCCTCTTCTCGGGTTCGTGTTGGTGGCGTAATTATCACCATGTTTCAAAATTGATCTGGGAAGACAGACGGGTTTATGTGAAAATTAATTTCAGCTTAGCGCTCTCTTACTCACACACACACACATTCAGTTCTCAGAAGGAGCTCAGAAACAAAAACACTTACCAGAAATCCAGAGGTTCCTCATCTGTGAAAGAAAAACCTTTTCCCGGATTAAATGACGCTAATAATCTGATCCCACTTTCCATGCCCAAGTCCAGGAGTCAGGCGTATTAAAGAGCTGGATCAGAGCATCTCCAAAACTGCAGCTCTTGTGGGGTGTTCCCGGTCTGCAGTGGTCAGTATCTATCAAAAGTGGTCCAAGGAAGGAACAATGGCGAACCGGCGACAGGGTCATGAGCGGTCAAGGCACATTGATGCACATGGGGAGAGAAGGCTGGCCCGTGTGATCTGATCCAACAGACGAGCTACTGTTTCTCAAATTACTGAAGAAGTTAATGCTGGTTCTGATAGAAAGGGGTCAGAATACACAGTGCAGGACAGGTCAGGACTGTCAGTGGGACCAACACAATATTAGGCAGGTGGTTGTAATATGCCTGATCAGAATGAATATATAAATATATATTACAGAGAGAGAGAGAGAGATAAACTAGGAGTATATACATTAGAATTATATTATACAGAGAAAATGTAAGAGTTGAGCAGAACTGCAAGTGTAGTAACACATGAGTATCTTAGTGGTGTATTGTAGAGTTCAGTAGATTTATGGCTATGGGGAAAAAACTGGCCCTGAACCTGCTGGTTCTGGTGCGGATGGACCTGTATGTTCTCCTGGACAGAAGGAGGTTGAACAGTTTGTGACTAGGGTGGGAGGAGTCTTTGATGATGTTGTGTGCCCTGTGCAGACATTTACTGTGGTAAAGAGACTCAATGGCAGGTAGTTGGGCGGTTTTCACAACGCTTTGGAGAGATTTTCTTTCACTGTGCCATACTACACTGTGATAAAGCTTGTCAAGATGCTCTCAATAATGCAGCAGTAAAAATGTTTAGCCTTCTCAGGAAGTAAAGATGCTGTTGCACCTTCCTAACCAGAGTTGACATGTTCAGATGGCAAGACAGATCCTCGGAGGGAACTTAAAGCTGGAGACACGCTCTACTTCAGACCCATTGTTGTAGATAGGGGAGTGTCTGCTGCTGTTAGTTTTCCTGAAGTCTACAATGATCGATGAAGATGTTGAAATTATGCCGTGGAACACAGTCATGGGTGAACAGGGAGTAGAACAGTGGGCTCAGCACACAGCCTTGTGGGACGCTGGTGTTCAGGATAAGGGTACAGACTGAGGTCTATTTGTTAGGTCCATAAATCCATAATCTATCTGCATATGGATGTGCAGTTACCCAGGTCACTGAGCTTAGTGAGTAGTTTACTAGGGACGACCATATTAAATGCAGAGCTGAAGTCAAAAGGACAAATGATGTATGTATTGTTATTATCCAGGTGGGTGAGAGCTAGATGAAGAGCAGTGGAAATGGCATCCTCTGTTGACCTGTTCGGATGGTTAACAAACAGGTTTGGGTCCAGTGTAGGTGAGAGACTCAGTATGAGGTGACCAAGAAGAACCAGCTTCTCAAAGCACTTCATAACAATGGGGGTGAGTGCAACAGTGGGGAAATCGTTCAGACATTCTGCAGATGAATGCTTGGGCACTGGTATAATAGTTGTAGTCTTCAGACATGTGGGAACAGTGGCCTGGGCCAGTGACAGGTTGAAAATGTTCAAGGTTGAAGACTTGCACCAGTTGGTCAGCACACGTCTGGGTATGCCATAAGGACCAACTGACTTGCGTCGATCTACGGTACTCAGTGCTGAGTGCAGCTCTGTCATAGAATGCTGATATTGGATGAACAACCGTGGAGCAGTCAGCATTCATGGTTTGGTCGAAGTGAGCAAAGAAGTGATTGAGCTAATCTGGGAGGAAGGCGTTGCTGGTTGGTAGAGACTGTATTGTAGGTTTGTGGTCAGTGATGGTCCGGATGCCTTTCAACATGGGGTGGAAGTGCTCCTCTGTGTGCAGTTTATGTGCATGCTTGGCTTTTATAATACCCCTTTTCAGGTTGGCCCTGGCTCTGCTGTAACCCTCTGCATCGCCAGACCTTAGAGTTCATCCATGGCTTCTGATTAGGAACGTGTTTGACAGTGATGACATTGTTAATACACATGTTGATATGGTCCAGTACAGATGATGTGTAGATGCTGATGTCTGTATGTGCACCTGAGGTAGCCTGTGAGGCAAACATTCTCCAGTCGGTGTCTTGTTGCTGTAGTGAGGAAATGCCAATCTCGGGCCATAACTTCACTGATGGTTTCACACCTTTGATAAGTAGCATGAACAAAGAGAGGTTATCAGACTGATCCAGTTTGGGGAGGGGAATGGCCCTGTGTAAACATGGTCCAGTGTGTTGTAACATATACATTTCTGCACAGTGAAATTCTTTCTTCGTATATCCCATCCTTGGGGGTTGGGGTCAGAGCACAGTGTCAGCCATGGGTGGGTTGGGCGCCTTGCTCAAGGGTCCAATGGTGGCAGCTTGGCAGCACTGGGGCTTGAACCCCGACCTTCTGGTCAATGACCCAGAGCCTTAACCACCTGTAGGTGGTGTCCCCTCTAGTACCGCATGAAACATGCTGATGAAATTTGGGGAGTACGTAAGTTGTATGATCGTAAGTTGGAGTGGTTGAAGTCCCCAGCAACAATAAATGCTCCACCAGGGTGTGCAGCCTGTTCCTTGCTGATAGCTACATGCAGTTTTTCCATAGCAGCCTTAGCATTAGCGTCTGTAGAGATGTATGCCGCAGTCACAACAATGGTTGAGAATTCTCTCGGTTAATTAAAGGGTCTGCATTTAATCATCAAATATTCCAGATGAGCTGACCAATGTCTTTTAATTACAGTCTAATCTGTCCACCATGATTTGATTCCACTGCTGATCTGTCTGTTGGAAAATGCTGTGTCATTCTAGCTCAACGGCCTGCTGGAAATGTTGTTGTCATGCCAATGTTTTTGCATTGTGTTTTCAGAGTCACAGTTCGTCCATTTTATTCACCAGAGATCGTACATTTGCAAGATAGATGCTTGGGAGCAATGTTCCATGAGGGTTTATCTTTAGCCTAGCTCTAATGCTGCCTTGCTTCCCCTGCCTTTGTTTACGCTCGCAGCGAGGGTGTTGCGCTCTCTCTGTCGGGTGAGCTGGAGCGAGATCCATGGTGTTTTGATGATTTCCTGAGGGAGTTGAACGATCTGTAAATTATCTATGCAAATATGACCTGTATGAGATATATGCGAGGCTATTCTGAGTGAATAAACTTGCAACTAGTAGAGAAATAACTAGTAAATCATGAAATCTGGGGAGACGCTGAGCCTAATATTGGTCTTAAACTAGTTTGTTATTTAGCCTTTGCTATAATGCTAGTTTGTGAGTTAGCCTTGTTTATCAGCTGGAATGCTTGCTATAACACTAGTTTGTGTGTTTGGTTGTTTATTAGTAATTCTAGTTTTGTTGTTACCTAATTTCCTGTGTTGCTAGTCAGAGAGTTAGCCGTGGTGTTTATTACAGTGCAGCGTACTCGCTTCTTCACCCTGAGGAAAGTTTTATCCGTTTCTGTTCTTCAGCTCCGCTCCAAATCCGGCCTGGGTCCGTGAAGCAGCCACATGCCTGAAAGTGAACAGAAGCAGAGGGTTTTATTCGAGCCCGTTCTTCTTCTTCCTTCTTTTCTTTCCCCCGTGTTCTTATAGCCTCCACATGTGCTAAAGAGGAGTCTGAATCCATCCCTCCATCCATCAGCACCGCCTCTATAGCGACCAGACGTCTCCCTCTGGGAGCCAAGCCGAGAGACTCGCCGAAAAAATTCAAGTCAAGCTTCATTAGCTTCTCATTACCTTCTGTGGAACGAGAGAGAGAGAGAGAGAGAGAGAGGAATTGTTGATGGTAAGCAGGCCATGGGAAAGCGAGACGAAATTCCCATCGGAGCGTGTGCACACTGAAGCATGCAGATCGTCCTGTGCGGCGGGAATTAACGTTTTATTTCCATCTCAGTAACACAATAATCCCGTCATTATGGCCATAGTTTAAAGTGGAATACGTTCTCGCCTCCCTCTCCGCCCACTCAATCTCCAGCCCTTCAACTGCAAGTGGCAACTTTTATAAACCTGTCATGTCACATTACTCTGTTAGAAATATAGATCGCCTTTTCACCTCTCTCTCTCTCTCTTTCTTTCTCCATCCCCCCCCCAACATGCTTTATTTTAATAATTCTCCTCCATCCTTCCAATCATCTTGTCTTCTCTGAGGTATAGACCAGATTAAAGAAAGATAATAAAATAAATAAATTGTTTTCTCTCACTGTTCATGCAGCCTGTCGACAGTCCTTCAGGATCGACGCTGGAGCTGAGACGCTAACATAGCTAACAAGTAATGGAAGCTTATAGCCTCTAGTTTAGAGCAGTGTAGGCCGTTGTGTCCTCATCAGGACCAAAGGACGTCCCGTATGTAGATTTTATACATAATAAAATCACGAACTCAAACAAAATCTCAAACATATGTGTGGGGGAGGGGGAGTCATGTAAAATGAATCGTATGAGAAAAAGAGAAATATCATGATTTGGCCATTTTTTTTACAGTTTTTTTTTTTTTTTTAACTTTTCAGACATAAGCAGCTGATATTTCCGAACATAACCAACTGTTTGCTCGGATTCGACAGAAAGTTTTAGATACTAGGAGTGTCTGATCCTCAGAGGGAATGGTTGTTGTAGAGCGGATGAATAACGTGAGCTGGGTAATGGGGACGATTCTGCTTCTGTGTGGTGATGGTGTTTAATAACCGGTGAAATGTCTGCAGTTTTGGCGGAAGGCGTTAATTGGAGGAGGCTGTATGTGGCGGCCCAGCGAGGGAGCACCAAAACCGGATTATCTCCTTAAGATGATCTCCAATATGGCTGCCAGTTCCTCACGGGTCAGCGGATATTCACAGCCTCCGTCATCTGCTGCCCGTCTCTACGCTGTGGGCTTCAGCCAACCGCCAATTAACCAGCCTGGAGCGCTAATGCATATGATTCAATTCAGCTGGAGCACAAAGGAGGAAATGAATACGGTAAAAGTTCCGAGAACAAAGTTCACAAAGAAAATCTGACCATCACACACGACGTTATTCTGTGTAGAAAAGTTTACACTGTGCTAGAAAGTAAACCTGCTTTTGTAACTGAGGTAACATCAGGATTTTGGATGTTACTGACTCACGTAGCACACTTTTGCAGATGCTAATTACTAATAAGATGATTATCTCGCAGCCTGTTAGCTACATTTTTTGATATTTAATCTCATTTTCAGTTCTAGTGACTGTCAGAAATGAGAATAATTAGCTAGCAGGCTGTGAGGCTAGTTTGTTTGTTTTTAATGAAATGATGGTATTTTTTATCTACTTCAGATGGTAATTGCTAATAAGATGATTAGCTAGCTAGGTTATAAGTTTTTTTTATGAAAGTTGTTTAGCTGTTATTTGGTAGCAGGGTGACACGCTGAATTTTTTGTTTTATCCCAGACATTAATCGCTAATCGTATATTACTTTAATAACATGATTAGTTTAAGGTTATTAGCTAGCTGTAACAGTTATTGCAGATGCTAATGGCTAACAGACTGATAACATGGCTGATGTTAGCCGCTAGCTAGCTATTTTACCGATTACGAAGTTATCTAGTGACTCTTGGAATTCAGTTTTTCTTTGCAGTTATTTCATTTCAAAATATTCGCGTGCTTATGTGAGAAAAGTAAGGAAAACGCTGTTGCTAGGCAACTAGGAAGAACGGTGACAAAATAAACGAGAGAAAATGATGGAGAAAATCAACATTTACCTCAGAAGAGCTGAAAATGACTCGGCATCAAATGCTAACCTAAATTTATATTCATTCATATATTACTATAATAATACTACTTATTCAGAAATGTATATAATATGTATATAATATGTATATATATGTATATAATAATAATAATAATAATAATAATAATAATAATAATAATAATAATAATAATCATTTAGGTAAAAAAAAACATACGATTGTAATGGAAAAACTTTAAAAAAAAATGTAAATATTTTGAAATTAATAAACTGAACACATCAAAATAAAAGAATCTTTTTTTTTTTACAAATATTTATGACAGAATGATTTTTTAAAAATATTGTATAAAAACAATCATTTAATGTGAACCATAATTACATATGAATTTAAATATATCAAATTAAATATTTAAAACATAAATAAAATATATTACATTGGAAGTTAGTTATATTTTATACTATATTTTATTAGTTAAATATTAAATTGTATTAAATAAATAAATATTAAATATAGAAATATGTTATTATACATAATATATTAAACTATAATTTTATAAATGATAAAAATTACTATAAATAGTTTTAATGTGAATAATTAAATATGAATGAAAAAATATTAAAATAATTACTGAAACCTTTTGTGTGCTAACATTTTTATTTTACATCAAACCTTTTTTTCACGTTATTCTGAAACTTTTGGCATCTCCACAGATAAGGCATCGTGCTCCGACGTTTCCCACATCCTCACGTCAGCCACACGTCAAGTGCCAGCTAGTTCTTCTTCTGCATTTTTAATAAAAGGCCGTCGTGCTGATAAACATTTTCTTAGCACTCCACAACGAGGTGAAGTTATCTTCCTAGCTGTAAATCTAAAGAAGGAAAAAAAACCTTTATTATCCCTTTGACTGATGATAAACAGACTCCATATTTGCATCAGCGCCAGGGAGCGGCTACTATCTGGAAACCCAGCGTGATTAATGAAAGTGGGATAGCTCGGATAGCAAACTTCCCGATAAAAAGTCTTCAAATAATAAATTGTGAGCATAGCATCCAAGGAGAAGAAAAAGAAGAAGAGGATGATGGTAATTCCTTTTTTTCTTCCGCGGATGAGATAATCTGGAGTCCGAGCGCCGGTTAGTGTTAGCATTGGCGGCAGGTGGAGGTGCTACGTAGCCGTATCATGCTAGGCCTTGTTTGGCTGACCTCCTTCTGTTCTGATTAGCCACAGGATAGAGAGAAAGAGAGGTAGAGGTGGGGGCTTCTTCTCCTCATGGTGGTGTAACAGGAGCTACTGTATTACTATCACCTGCAGCCCGGCACTGAAAGCTGAAGGAAATTGAAATGCCCAGAGAAGCCCGGCGGTAATTAATCATTTCTCTGTGAAGCCTGTCAAGATTCCTCCAGACGCCTCAATATTGCCGTCAGTTGCACCTCTGCCATCTGTAATTGTTTAAAACGGTAACCCGATCCTGGCGTGAGCTTCCCGCAGACTCAAGAAGCTCGTGCTAGCCGCCTGAAGACATCTTCCTTACAGCCAGGCTTTCCTTTTTCAACAGCGAAAGCTATTTTAACTAGCATAACAGTCACATTTTCAATGTTTCATCTTTTTCAATCCAGTATTGCTTGAAATTTCACAGATGTTGCTAGTACGATGGCTAATAGAAGCAACCTGACAGGATGGGAGACGATTTTAACTCGTTTGACTCTTTAATACATTTTCACTGCTAATGCTAGATAGCTAGCTAGCAAACATGAGCTGATGTTACCAGACATAATTTTGTGGATTTTAACTTGTATAACTTCATAATCTTTACTTGTCAGCTAGCAAACGTACACTAAATCTCAAAGTACAAGTGTACCTCAAAGTACAAGTGGTTTGTGTCAGTCCCAGTGAAAGAGGCGTGGCCTGTGTCTGTCAGACCCATTGAAGTGTGTGTGGCTTGTGTCTGTTAATCTAACTAAAGATAGTGTAGCCTCTTTGCCTCTCATTTCAAGCTAAGGAATGATGAAGGAGGTGTGGCCTGTGTCCATCAGTCTCAGTGAAAGAGGGGTGGCCTGTGTCCGTCAGTCCCAGTGAAGGAGGTGTGGCCTGTGTCTATCAGTCTCAGTGAAGGAAGGGTGGCCTGTGTCTATCAGTCTCAGTGAAGGAGGTGTGGCCTGTGTCCATCAGTCTCAGTGAAGGAAGGGTGGCCTGTGTCTATCAGTCTCACTAAAGGAGGTGTGGCCTGTGTCAGTCAGTCCCAGTGAAGAAGGCATGGCCTGTGTCCATCAGTTCCAGTCAGTCTCAGTGAAGGAGGCATGGACTATCAGTCCCAGTGAAGGAGGTGAGGCCTGTGTCCATCAGTTCCAGTCAGTCTCAGTGAAGGAGGCGTGGACTGTGTCAGTCAGTGACAGTAAAGGAGTTGTGGCCCATGTCTATCAGTTATAGTGAAAGAGGTGTGGCCTGTGTTAGTCAGTCTCGTTGAAGGAGGCGTGGCCTGTGTTAGTCAGTCTCAGTGCAGGAGGTGTGTCCTGTTTCAGTCAGTCTTAGTGAAGTAGGTGTGGCTGCTTTGCCATTTAAGAAGGCATATTCTGGCTTTCTGTTCCAGTGAAGGAGGTGTGGCCTGTGTCTATTAGTCTCAGTGAACCAGGCGTGGCTTTCTTTGTGCCAAAAAACTAAGCATTTGTGTTTGGGTTAAACCTGAAATCTTCTGTACCAGAAAACCGCAGACAGATGCTTTAAATGAAGAAACTATGAAATCTACTGCACTGAACTATTTCAAATAATATTTTTAATTGCATCTTTTAGAAAATATAGCAAACAGAGCCGTTACGGGTTTAGGAACACTTTTAAAAATGACAAAGCGCAGCTTTAATGACAGCCCACTAACAGACTGTTTCTGCCATCTGTAAGCGTGTGCTATGTTCATTTATTTATCATAAGGAGCTCGGTCTCGGGCCAGGTTTCTCAATAGCGGCCCCCGTGAGACGCCTCGCGTAATTTCCATTAACCGGCTCAATGCAAATCTTTCACTTTTCGTCCATTGGGACATTGGCACTGACGGGCATTCGCTTACAGGAACAGATGTCCAAGAAATATCATCTCCTCCAGCGAGCCAGACCATGACAAGCAAAGACGTTTCTGTTGTTTCGGGGTTTTTTTTGTATTTTTTCTACAATTCTACGGAAGATACATTTGCCTTTTTTATTGTGCATGAATTTGTTTTATTTGCTCAGCTGCTTCCCTGAAATAAACACGACCAGAAAAAAAAAACATGGTAAAAATACATGGCTTATCGGAGGCGTTATGGAGTTTGTGATGTGTTAAAGCTACTTTATTTGGAGAAGGAGATCTATTGGTTGTTACACAAAGGCTAAAGGAAGCGTCTTCTCCTGCTAATGAGTAATTTCGGAGGCTGGTCTTGTGTCGTAGGAAATAGAGAGAAGGAGAGATAGAGAGAGAGAGAGAGAGAGAGAGAGAGAGAGAGAAAGAGAGATCTCTCTCTGTCTCTCTCTCCCTCCTCTCTGCACCGCTGAGATTAACAACAAAGGCGCTCAATTAATCCGTTTGAAGTGACATGGAATTTGAATACAAAAAAAAGACAAAGAGCGAACGACAAACGAGGTTTTTATTCGGCTGTGCAGCGAAAAAGATAGAGAGCGAGAGCGAAATTAATTGACCTCCCTGTTTGCAATTAAGTGCAAAAAAATAAGCAATAAGACATTCTGGCAGGGTGAAAGATGAAGTCAAAAGAGAGAGAGAGAGAGAGAGAGAGAGAGAGAGGGACTACATGGCCCTGGAGCACTACATGCTAATCAACAAATTCTATTTGTTTATTTCCTGACAGCTACGTCCCCGTATGCTAAATCACTGCCTGTTTAAAGCAGCAAAAGGAAATGATGCTCCAGTGCTAATGCTCACTAATTCACTTACTTCTGAATGAATGCTGGGCAACAGAGATTAGCTGTAGCGGCAGAACTAGCAAAAAAAACGCCCGCAGTATTGCATGCTAATCAACGTGTGCTATTTGTTTCTTTTCTGAAAGCTTTGCAATTCGAACTCATAGCTTAGATGAAAAGGAAAGGCGAAAAAAAATGCTGAAGCGCTAACCCGCAGTCATTTATTTCATGCTTAGCTAAGTCATTACAGCTAGCGTTTTAATCTCTTAAATACAACATGCGCTAATCAAACCTAAATCTAAATACTAACTTTGAATAATTGCTGTAGCACTGAAACTCCCACTTGCATGGCCCAGAAATGAGTCACATCTTCTGTGTTTCTGAAGTTCATTCTGTAGTCAACGATGGATGAAAACGATGGCTAGCACGACTTATAGGTTAGCAGCCAGGACATAGCTAGTCCTGGCTCAAGGATCGTATTTGGATATATGAGTGAAAATCTTAGGTGTTTAAACAAAAGTGTGTCAGATAAACAACACAAATTATATAGCTAGCTGGCTAGAAATGACTGAGGGGTCAGTAAAGCAGCTACAAATAAATGTACAACTAACTACAATTAGTTTCAAAGATTGCTTCACGGACATGAAACTAACTCGCTCAACACCGCTCGTGAAACTAACTCGCTCAAGTGTTTTAATAGTTTAAAGCGTCTGTATACAATTTTCCATCCGGGAAATGACATCAACAATAAAAACACAGATGCTCAGTTCCGTCACTTTTTTATTAAAAATAACTTAAAAAAACACATCTGGCTCGTTTCTCCATTTTAAAGTGTCTGTCTGGATTTTTCTGGCCCAGAAAATATACTCATCCCAATGAGCAACGATATTTTAAAAAAGGACATTTTTGTGTCAACACCCTGATTCCTGAGTACCGCTAGCATCCCACATTAGCATGTTTAAAAAAAAAAAAAAGTGGAGAAAGGCTGCACAGCTTTGTTTAGATAAATAATTAGCAGCTTCAGACGTGGGGGAGATGAAAGGCGGCCGTCGTACCTCCCACGTTTTCCACTTTGTCTGTTCCTGTAGTGACATGAGTGTACTTCTCAGGATCACATTGAGACTCTAATCCACCTTTAGCCTTAAAAACACCGCAGGACATTTTAATGACTGTTTGCCGGAGACGTAAAGCCGGCATGCAGCTCCGAGTCGAGCTGGAGATTAGACTTGGACGTCCATCAAGGAACGCCTGCATTTCATCTCGGCATTAGTGTGTGTATGATGTGAACAAATCCTCGATGGGAAAAGATGGCTGTGTGAGCTGGTGCATTTCGTTCTTTTCTCTGAAGTGGGTTTGTTCAACCAAGCAGTGAGACAATTTAAAAAAAAAAAATCATATCTAAAGACATCGCTGTCATAGCGATCGCATTTAGCATTGCTAGCAGTACACAAGACTTCCATCCATGCCAGGAATGTGGTCTGTCTATTAAAGGTGCCGTTGGTTATTAAGTTAAACGTGTTCCTAAACCTGTATAAAGTACATAGTATAACAAAAAACCTTCAAATATCGTGACTTGCCGTTTTGCTGTGCAATAGATCAAACTAGTTCCCTCCTTTAAAGCATCAGTCTGCACATTTCCAGCCCAGAAATTATGTTCTACAAGAATTTCCAAAGCTAGACAAATTGAAGCCAATTTATCAGATAGCATGACCCACAGATTAGCTAATCCTAAGATAATAGTTTTTATGCTAACTTGTTTGCTAACCTGCTTAAACAGTATAAATTTACGCTAGTTAGAATACTTTAATATTTTTGTTTGGAAGTATGACTAGCATGGTGCATAAATTAATCGTCAGTGTTACCTTCCTTTAGGAAAGGAAGAGGAAGAAATGTCTGGCTAGTCAACAATGTCTTAGAGATCAGTGATGCTAAACTCTTATTTAGTTACATAATGCCTATTGCCCTGACTAGTTGGCTAACCGATGAGATCTTGGACCCTGCTTCGGAGGTTTACACGGAACTCAGGAAGTTTTTGTCCTGGCGTTTATTAAGTGCCTCTAATGAGTCCCTGATGGACGGAGTGAAAACGTCCTAACAGAATCGTCACGAGTGCCTCAGGTGAGTTAATTATTCTCTTCACCCACTCGGCTGCACATCCATAATGATTATTAACAAGCTTAAAACACTTGAGGACCTCGGGGAGCTTTTCGGAGTAACAACCCGCAGCATGAGTGAGAGAGAGAGAGAGAGAGAGAGCGAAAGAGAGAGAGGAAAGAATGAGGAGGGAGGGAAGACTAGACGGGGGAAATCATTATGCTAATGACGGTGCAATAATGTTTGCAGTGGCACAGTGGCCGTAGATCTCCGGTGGGAGCTGGGGGGTCACGCTGTCTCTCTCTCAGCTGGAGAGCTCGGAGGAGGAGAGCAGCCGATTGAAGATGATTAAAGAACGCTGATGCATGGATCCCCCTGCTCCTTTTGAGAGCCTAACGACGGGATAATGCCAAGTTTAGCACAATCTGCTCCACACATTTTTCCTCTTCACAGAATTTTGAATGAACAGATTAGCGGACCGGAACAATATGACGTGGTGACAGCTGTTTGCTGGCTGCTTTGTATTAGTGTACCTATGTCATTTGGCTATATTTATGTTGCTTCAAATATAGCCAAAGGTCTTGTTTTTCCTAGACTTTGTATTTCCAGAGACTAATGTCCCCAATGGTCTCAATTTTAAGGCTCTATATTGTCCGAGCCCAATAATCCCAGGACCCTGTATGCCTGGGGCACTATATTCCTACAGCATTATGCTCTCTGGGATCTGTTTTTTTATGGAGCCATATCTTCCCAGGACCCCATATTTTCAAGGCCCTATATTTCCAAGGACATATCCAGAGTCCTGTGTTCCTTAAGCCCTATGATTCCAAAGCTCCATGTTCCTAGGACACAACATTTACAGGTCCATATGATTTCAAGACCTTATATTCCTAGGTCTATATCTTCCAATGGTTACACATAAATAGATCTCTATATTCCCAAGCCTAGACATTTCTAGTTATGGAAATTCCCAAGTCTATAAATTCCCAAGGGATACTCATTAACAGGACTCTATTTTCTCAGGTCTGTGGTATAGTGCTTCCGATCCCACACACTATACCTTCCCAGGTCTCTATTTTCCCAAGGGATACATGTACCCAGAACCCTATAATCCAAGTCTTCTACGTTCCCAGTGCCTATACAATCCCGGGTCTGTATTTTCCCAAGGGAGACACATTCCTGAGACCCTAAACTCCTAGTTTTCTCTGGTCCCAGGCCTATATATTCTCAAGTCTCCAGTTTCCCAAGGGAGATAAATTACTGGATGCTATATGTACCCAAGGCCCATACATTCCGTCATCCCTATTTTCCCCAAGGGATACACATATCTAAAACCTTATAATCCAAAACCTTCCCAACAGGTAAACCTTTACAGGTTTCTCAAGTAATGCACATCACATAATACACTTAAGATACTAGAGTCTCAGTGTCCACACGTTGCCAGATCTGTATCTTCTTAGAGGTTACACATTTGCTGCATTCCCTGGTCTGTATGTTTCCTAGGTTATGCCCATTCCTAGGACTCTATATTCCCAGGTTTTTATGTTCCAAAGAGCTATTCCCAGGACCCTTTATTCCCAGAATTAAACTATATGTTCCCAAGGGCTACACAATTCCAATACCCTATATTCCCAGTCCCAGACCCCTACATTTCAAGAGCCCTATATTCCCTCGACCACATACTCCCACTTTCAGCACTTTTGCATATTCCCAAAGACCTATGTGCCCAGTCTTAGTGCCATGCATTCTCAGAACCCCATATTCCCCGAGGCCATATGGTCCTAGAGTCTGATATTCCCAAAGCTTAGTGATCCTTATGTTTATTGTTCCCTTAGTATGATACCTAAAAGGAAGTTCCTAAGGATAAGGATTCCTGACGTTATGGGATTTCTTCACCAAACATGGGTAACTTTGATGCTTATTAGATTTCACTTTTCAGATTCTAATCTAACATATGTAACTAGTAGAATTTTAGTAAGGATTTACAATTTTAAGAATTAAAGTTAAGATAATGTAGAAGCAAGGCAACACAGGGGAAAAGCTGGCATATCAAATATTTTAAACATCATATAGATGGTTTCATTTACTGACACTAGACATCTAGCTCTCTGTATTACGCACACACACACACACACACACAGTCTGTGTGGCCTATAGTCATTATTACACCGTGAGTAATTATCTAATAACCCCCTGTAAAGGAGCGTAACTTTCTAATCTGCTCATAATTAGCATTTCAATGATCCTGGTGCTAATAACCGACCTTCAGCAACTCTGGCCCGATCTTAATTAAGCCCTAATATCTCCATTATCACTACACAGGAAACTAGGCATGACCGAACGCAACGGGTCTCAGGTACGCTAATTTGGGGAGCAATTATCTCTTTGTGTAAAGAGATTTAGCCGATTAGCCGCACGATTTCACACGGTTTTCGAGAAATTCTGCCGCAGAAAGACTTCAATCACTTTTCAGCTCTACCTCCTTAAATAAAATGAGAGCGTGTGGGGGAACGTGCAGCAGGGCTCGGCACAAAAACTATCTCCTGTTCCCTGTTTTCTGCATTAGGGCAATATTCCGTACAGTCACCGGGACTGTCACCGAGCTCGGCTCGGTTGAATTCCCAGGTGATGAGTATTACACCACAGCGCTGCCGAATTCTGGATTCTGATTGGTCAGAAGGTGTTGATTTATTTTCCTTCAATATTTGAGATGCCAAAAGTAGCACAAACCACCGCTTCTGATCCCAGAATGAAATATGCGGCAGTGTGTATATCTGGGACGATTGCGGATGCCGGCCTTCTTTTTATTTGGTTATGACATCATTATTATTAATATAATCCTATACCAAGCCCTTTAGCTTGGCTCTTTCATTTCTGTGATAACAACATTCCGCTTCCTTTTGGTGCCTGTTTTGCTATGAAAATAATTAAACATTAGCCATGTGTGAGTTTATTTATTATTTATGTTAGTGATAGACACACTGTTTTGTGGTTAAAAAAAGGCAGCTATTATCAACTAGCTATTATTCACCTTTCCTGTATAGAGAAGAGGCTGTATTTAAATGAAGGAACCTTTTCACACACACAGAGGAGGCTATAATGGCGAGCTTAGCATAACTTCCACCTGATTTCCAATGCAAATATTAGCGAGCGCTTCGGCGTGCGCCGCTAGATTACGCCTTATCCCTCTTGCGCACCGCACGATTCTTTACGCTCTGGAAACATTTTAGCTTATCAGCGAGACGCAACGATCAACACTCCACATCCTCAGTCCCCCAGAGACTTCAAGAGGAGTCACATCAACAGTCTCTCTCACACACACACACACAATACACGCACACACACAGACGTTCACGCTCGACTAAACTTTAGCCACCCGTGCTTTGCGCCACATACAGAGCTAAATCCGTAAATTAAACATTGTAATTGCTGTAAGTGTAACCGTCAAACGGCGAATTACAAAGGACCCATGAATGCGCTGCGTCTCTTAATAACACATTATGTGGCTTTGTTTTTGTAATGAAAAACAGAGGATGAAAAGATACTACTTAGCATAATAATTTCCTGTTTGGTTCATTTTTTTCTCAAGCGCTAATCTGCTTCAGTATCATCCAAGCAGCAGCAGCTTGTGCACAAAACATTCATTTTATTTCCCTAATGCTAAAGAAAGACAGCACGGTGCCACTTTTACTTGATACTGATAGTGAAACCTTGAATATCGGCCGATGGTAATGTATTTTCTTAAAAAGACAAAGTTTTAAAAATGATTTTTCTCTTGAACTAATTGTAAAAATTGCTGCAAAATTAGCTATATAGCTAAAAAGCACAAAAATGACTTATTATATAATTAAATAAAATATAATGTATAAACATAAATTCATCCTAACAAAAAAAATATTAATTTTATATTATGTTTATAAAAACATATTTTTAAATATTTTATAAAAAAATATATTTTTTCAAATATTTCTAATGATTTTTTTTGTTCACATCCGATTCCATTCGATCCATTCCTCTGATATCTGATTAGAAAAGCCTTTATTCTTGTCATTATAGAATAATGGAATGTTCAGAGAAACGTGTGTGTGTGTGTTTGTGTGTTATTGTGTTAGCCCGTCAGGTGTATAGCCTTTTCTTTAGGGAAATAGGACTTCCACTCATCTGGCTTTAAGAACAGCAGGTGCGTCTCGTCTCCTTCCTCATCCCCGCCTCAGGATATGTGTGTTTGTGTGTGTGTGTGTGTGTGTGTGTGAGCCAACTCATAAATAGGGTTCAGTAACCCCCAGCATCCCACATATGGGCCCAGTTTTACAGCCATCACACAAACCTCTGTACAATACCCCACTACACCCTGATGATCGAGTTTAACGGCATATTGTTAGCATTGCTGTGTTTCTGTTGCGACGAAACAGCCGAAGGTTTATGCTATGTTTTCGAATTTTAACTCTACAACACCTCTGTGGTTGTCGCTATGGGGGCATGTTTATGACATTGATTTAAAAATTATATCAAAGTTACAGTGCTGTAAATATCTACACCGTTTGCTATCTAGCTTTGTCAATTTCACAAGCTAGTGTTAAGATGTATAAAATCCCAACGTTTTCCATAAAGTTTTATAATACCGGCAGCTCATTTGACGTAAAATACCTCAAACAACATTAGAAAACTCAGCAAATATGATTTAATAGCTTCGACATGAACACAGAGGTGCTGTGATGCAGTGTTGGCTGTTTTCCAACACAGTAGCGCATATTTAATTCATGCTAATTAACTAAATACATTTAATTCCTGCTGGGATTTTTTAGTAATATATTTATCATCATTTCTAAGGTAAATGTTGATGTTCTGGATAGTTTGGGCTTATTCCCCATGTCACTGAGCCTTCACACTGCGATTTAGCAGCATTAAATAGCTAGCTGCTACACAGTTTTAGTCAAATAAAATTTCTTTAGTATTTTCTTACAATTTCACCAATACATCTGATGTAAACATTGACGTTCCACATAGTTTTATTTTGTTTCCATGGCTACTGTGTCTTTACACTGACATAATGGCTATACATAAGCTAACCGAATCAGTATTTTACTTTTAAATATTGTCGTTATTAGTTGGTCAAATATGTGTTTTTCCATCACATCTGAGGTAAATGTTGATGCTGCCAGTGGTTCTGTCTTGTTTCCATGCTCACTGTGTCTTTAGACTGTCTTTATAAGACATTTTGTTGACATGCTAGGTGGCTAAATCGTAATTTATTAAGTCATATAATAACTTTCTTAGCATTTCTTTACTATTTTACCACCACATCTGGGGTAAATGTTGATGTTTGCGATTGTTTTGTGTCATTTTCATTGTCCCTGTGCTCTTACTTTACTTTAGTTCATCATAATTTTACTCATACAGACTTTATTTGTTAATATTTCACTAATATATGTGGTAAATGTTGAACTTATTAATTATTCTGTCTCTTTTTCACCATTTGTGTGAGATCTAATGACTAAGTGATAGCTATTTACTAAAGTCTTTTAATGTTTTAGTATTCTACCAAGACATCTGATGTAAATGTTGCTCTTCCAGAAGGTTCTACCAGATTTTTATCATCTCTGTGCCTTATAAGAGATTTAATGGCTACATGCCAGTTAAAAAAAAATATGAAATTGACTTGCATACTGTCTTAATTTTTTTGTTTAATTTTAGGCATTTTAGTGCCATTTCTGAGGTAAAAGTTTGTGTTGTGAATAGCTTTGTCGTGTTTTTACTGTCACTGTGCTTTTACACTGTTTACACTGTAACGTAGCTAGCTACATCATCATTTTTGTCAGGCTTTTCTTAACATTTTCTCTCTACATTTTCACCGTGTAAATGCTGATCATTCTTTATTAGTGACTTAAATGTCAATCTGCATTTATACTGTCATTGCAAGATATGTAATGGCTACATGCTAGTTAGCACAAATAGCATAGTTTTGCTAGTGGAACATTTTTCTAGTATTTTTATGTTAACATTCCTGATGGTTCTGTCATTTCCATTGTCTTTTAAATAGTTTGTGAAAGAGCACAAACTAACAAGATAAATCATGATCATTTCACAACTAGCAACAGTGTTCTGCACATTTTAAACGTTTTTGTTGTGTATTGTGGGGAATATGGGAAATACTCGGTACCTTGGCAACCAAATAAGACTTTTTAATATATTTTTTGGTGGAAATAGCTGATGTTCTCCTCAAACAAGCTGGTCAGAAACCTTAGCGTTGTGGACACCGCTTTCATCCCAGGCGTAGCTAAAAGCCTTATCTAAAAAGCTCTACCCCATGCGGTTGACATATGAGCTTTTCACTTTTAATATGACTTTTCCCGTCTGCTTTTATTTTTGTTCTGCAGCTTTTATAGACTGTAGCGAATGTTTAAGTGTGTGTTGTCAGAAAGAGAGACGTATTACACTTCCTTTATTTTTAGCTGTGGCGCCACCAGCACTGTTTACACGCCGCTGTCAGAAGAACGCTTAACGAAAGTGTGTGTGTGTGTGTGTGTTTCAAGCCAATAAGTACTTCTTCCAGGTGTGAGGTGTTTCATACTCCCCGAGTCCGCCTCCGGTTAGCTCACGGCAAACACACACACCTTTAGACAATAAAGCATCCGTCATTTCTGTTTATCTGTGAAACTTCAGCTTCTTTGTGCCGAGCGCCGTTTGAACACCGGGATGTGTTTGTTGCGTTGGTGATTTTTTTTTTTTTTTCCCCACAGCCGGTTATTTATTTTCTTTCTTTCTTTCTTTTCTATTTCAGGTCTCAAAAACTTGCTGCACTGCTACCTACAATATGTTTCATGTAAAATAAATAAATAAATAAACTGTAATTCAGAGATATTTGGCGTTAATAAAATACATTAACGTTAAATGTTCTTTAAGGAAAAGCAGCAAATTAGCCTCATCCTAGCATATCCCATTGAGGCTAGCTAGCTAGTCTTCGCTAGCTTATTAAACCTTTAAGCTGTAAACATTTATAATTTGACAACGTATAAAAATTTAGAAAATCTAAATTTTAAAATCAATTTTCCAAGTTTATCCAAGAGGCATTTCAGAAGATTGACATATTAAAAACTAATGAAATGAAATGAAATGAAATTAAATAATAAACTCCCTAAAACATCACATTTAAAAAAAGAAACTTTTTATAACAAGGATTGATTTGAAGAGAATTAAAAGAGAAATTATTACAATTAAACTTTTAAACAATTAAACTGTTGCTAAATTTACTTATCGAGCTAGTGATGTTTATTAATTTTAAGAAATAAAAATAGTCATTGTTCAGCAGCTTTCTTGTCCTGAGTATTCTTGTTAAAACCAATTTTACATGCTCTACTCACTACACTTTGATTCTTGTCAAAAAGATGCAGATGCTACATGCTAATATTTACCAGGCCACCAAGCATGTTGCTATGAAATAATTCAGTAGCTAATATAACTGCTTGTTGCTGTTGGTTTATTTAAAAAAAAAAAAAAGTGCAAATATCACAGCGAATAACGTGTCAGAAATGATTCCTTTTATTTCTGAGAGGGTCTCGTGAGCGGCGCTTTGTCTTCCTCAGCTCACTGAACAGGTCAGCCAGAGGTCAGGAAAGAGGGAGAGAGAGAGAGAGAGAGAGAGAAAGGAAGAGTGTGATACAGAGGTTTAAACAAATAAAGACGAGTCTGAACTCGTAATTTAGTGAATTTTAATGTTACTAACACTACTATTTAATGTTACTTTTAATGTTACTTTAACATACAGAACATTTTTTTAAACATAAAAACAACAAATAAAACATTAGCATATGGTCAAAATGCTAGTTTTGAGGAATATATTAGCCATACACTAGCTTGCGGGACCAGCTGCGTAGCACTGTTATGCTCATATAATTTTGTAATATAGAATTATTTTCCTGTTAACATTATGCTAATCAAAATAGCTAGCAAAAATGAGGCAAAGATTAAAGTTAATATACTGCACCTAATGATTAGCAGACTGTTCGACTAATAGAAGTGTTATTGCAGGAACGTTGACTCATTTTAAAATAGAGGATTTGAACGTTTTCCCAAGCTAACTAGCAAATCTGTGGATGCTATTAATCATGATTTGAGTTTAGGAACTGAGAAGTTAATTACGAACTAGCTTAGCCACACGCTTAAAGTGTCTCAGGTGTATAAGGAATTGTTGCCAGGAGCACGATATCGACTGATTAAAAGCCTTCTCGCTTTCATTGAATCGGGAGAGACTTGGCCTGTTTAGCCAAATTAGCAAATTAGCCTGAAAGAAAAAGAAAGAAAAGTTTACACTAACTCTTTAGAAGTGCGATGGAATTCTCGGAGAAAAAAAGCAAACACTAACTCGAATCTGTTTTTAAATGATTTTTTTTTTCCTGGGCGTCAAACGTATACAGTCGCTCACCTCACCGTCTCGGAAATGAAAGGAGCGAGAAGGAAACGAAAAAGGAGAGAGCGTCGTCTTGCTAACTTTCATCCTGTAGCTTTCAGGGCTGTGCGTTTATTGTTTCTGCTGCCGAATCAAAGGAAAAGTGAAACTTAATATTTTTGATTTCTGCACTGTTAGCCATCTGTTACTGTACGTCTCGAATACCGCGTTGCAATTCTCAGAGGCGGCCCGCTTTGCCTGATTTTCTCTCTCGCTTATTCCGCAGTCAGTCATGAAAATGTGGCTCCTTCGTAGCGCGAGAGCTTCATCACAGCACTCAAGCGAGCGCTATTCCGCCACGCTAGCGGCCGTTTAAAGCTGCGTTTCGACTGAATGAACCTTAAAAGGAGGCGATTTTGCATTTAAAAGGACAGTGAATATATTTTGCACCCTAAAAGAAGAAAAACCACCACAGGATTTGGACAGCAGCCACATAAATGATATGAAACCGAGCGCTAATAAATCACACGGCCTTCAGTTAGCCTCTTTCACTCTAAACGCCTGGCATTACCACAAATAAATATTACTCGGAATATATAGCCTGTCATTCCTCTGTACTATGGTTATGAGCTCAGGAATAATTGAATGGCTGTCGATTAGCATTGGAGCAACCGTTTAGTGTGTGTGTGTGTGTGTGTGTGTGTGTGTTGCTTATAAGAGCCACTTATTTTGATGAGCAATAGCTCAAAAAAAGCCCTTAAAATGTCCTTAGCAAATGCGGAGAGAAACCCTGTCCATAATCCTTTCACCTCTAGAACAAAACGAACAAAACGCTAACACGATAAATGGCTTAGAATGTTAGCGATCCTGTGGTAAAAGTTATTATATGGTTCTTTTTAGTGTTTATTTAGCATATTAACCAACACATCTCAGGTGAATGTTGATGTCTTGTTGCCATGGTTACTGTGCCTTCACATTGTCTAAGTGAGATTTTATGGCTAATGTCCTAGCTAGCTAAATCCGAATTTTAGTATTTTCTAGATTGTTTGTTTGTTTTTTCATATATAACCGGCATATCTGAGGTAAATGTTGAAGTTTCTGTCGTATTTTCACCACCACTGAGACTTTACCCACTGATTTAATATCTGCATGCTAGCAAGCTGAACTCTACGTTATGCATATGATCTTCCCTTGGTCATTTTCAAACATTTCTAAAGGTAAAAATGTAAATTTTGTTTTCACTTTCTGAAACTTTCTCATACATTGTATAAATACTAGGTTACAGCAACATGCTAAAATTGCTAGATAAAGTCCTTTATTTCATTTTTACTGATTTACAAACACATCTGAGGTAAATGTTTTTTTGTTTGGTTTAGTTTTTCGGTACATAACCAGCACATCGGAGGTAAATTTTGATATTTCTGTCTTATTTTCACCACTACTGTGACTTTTACACACTCATTTAAAGGCTGCATGCTAGCAAGCTAAACTCTACGTTATGCTCTTGATCTTCTCTTGGTCATTGTCCAACATTTCTGAGGTAAAAAATGGATGCTAATGCAAGAAAAGTTTTAGCATATTGGCATGTTTTGTGGTAAAAATTATAATGATAAAATGATTTTAGTGTTTTAGTTCCTCGATGATCTGGACGAGGTTTTATGCCACATGAACATTCCTTCAGATTAAAAACTTGAAGGAATACTAACTGCTAACTCAGCCCCTTTATTTGTTTTTCTCCTCGTTGCTTCGACCAAACGCAAAGTCGTTAGCTAAAAAGGGTTGTGTGTTATGATTTCAAAGCTGATCGAGAGAGAGAGAGTTCATCCAGATTCCTTGTCTGAGTCATGACTGGTTTTGCGTGACCTTAGCGTTATTCCTCCTCTAGTTCTTTGCAAACTCTGGGCTTTTTTTCCCTCTCTCTCTTTTTTTTTCCTCTTTGTGAAAGACTCCAGGCTTTCTGTCTCTGAACAAAACTCAGCAAATTGGTTCCTGAGGTTCATCCCTCTTTTTTTGAAGCTCCCTCACCTGGGACGAGAGGAAGAATTGCCTTGCAGGCTCAAACTGCAAGCTGCGCTTTCTTTCTCTCTTCCATCTGATCCGCTAGCGCGCTCTCATGCGATTTCAACCGTCTTTTCCCTGAACGTCAAGAAGAAACAAAAAAACCTGAGTGAGAAAACATGCAGCCTTCCTCACACATTAAAAAAAAAATAACTTAGTGACATTCCACTCATGCTTTCTGACTTGTTTGGTCATTTTGTAAAGCACGTTGCAACACATTAGCATCATTTCTCTGTGATTTAGCGCTCAGCAAAGGCAGCCGTGGCCTAGCGTAAAGTGACTCTACAATCAATAATTCATTACCGTGGCACAGAAATTGACAAAAAATACACACGTGGAAATGTCAAGTCCGGAGGTCGAGTTTGAGAAATAGTTTTCATTTTAGAATTTTCCGCTTATCGTAGACGGATAGAGATTTCTTGATCAGATTAGCCGTTTCTGTTGGAAGCGAATAACTAACGATGTAGTCCCAAAATGTTACTGTTCTAAACTTAGACACATTTATATTTAAAATTGTTGCTAAAAGTTGCTAATGCTATGGAGAATTAGCGCATATTTCTCAGGTCATTTTAGCACCCTAGATTTCCTGAATTTTTTTTATTGTAAACATTACATTTATTAATAATATTGCAAAATGTTAAATTATTTTAATATTAACATTAGAATCTCTGTTTTTTTTAAATGAAACAGATGTCTGCTAAATATTTTTTTCATATTTGTTTTTGTATTTAATCATTGTTTTTTATTTAAATTTATTATTTATTTCACTACCACAAATTAAGACGTCTCTTTATGACCCATTTTACTTCATAAAACAGTCTTGTGTTGAATATAAATAATATTCCTCGTTAAATGATGAATATGGTTAGCATATTATTAGCTAGCATCACATTGTAAACATAGCATTACTAGATATGCTACATAGATAACCAGATATCAGATGGCAAACACACGACTGTTCAGGTGGTAAAAATTTAACCAGACCACAATTGCTAGACTGGTGTGATCGACGCTAGCTACAAATTTGTTCAGGCAGAGTAACATTGGAAATGTGATAAAGCTGTAAAGTGATAAAATGATCATTTTCTTTCTAGCTAGCACAACAGCTAGTGTTTTATAGCTAAGGGATGATTGACAGAAACAGATCCTTCTGGAATGTTCTGGAATATTTTTTTGTTTTTAATATAGAGACAAGATGAAGGCACAATAACAGTGGAAAGGACACGGATCCTTCTGGAACATCAGGTGTGTTGTGAGCTAGGTGTGAGCTAGGTGTGTTGTGAGTTTCTGAGTAAAGAAACAAAGACACAAAATTAAAACTTTGTTTGATTAAAATTGAGATTTAGCTAGCTACCTAGCTTAACTACTAGCCCTAGCTGCTTAATGGTACATTAGAAAAGACACAGATTCTTCTGAAACATCAGCATTATCCTCAGGTATGTTGTGAGTTACTGAGTAAAGACCTTAAAGCACTTCACAGAAAACTGATGACAGTTTGCAAATGATAAAATGCAAAAACTTAAATGATAGTTGCGTTATAAATGAGTCAGTTCTGTCTGGAATCTTGACGTTTTATTAAGTCAGAAGGTTGTTTGATTAAGATTGTTAGCTAGCACTTAGCCATAGCCACATAATGGCACACCAGAAAGGACACAGATTCTTCTGGAACGTCAACATTTTCCTCAGGTGTGTTGGTGAATTATTAAGTAAAGATTTCTCATAATTAATATTAGCATTCAGCTAGCTATCCACATAGCGGTTTATGGTTTTTATCAAGATGGTAAAAAAGATACGGATCTTTCTGGCATTGTCCTCGGGCATGTAAGTAAAGCTATTAAAATGGCTCCAAAAATAACGATACAGAGCGATAGACTCCTGACTACCCGAAGTTCTCCTGAGCAGCAACGTGTCACAGCTCACTCATCCTCCCGAGTCCTAAACTCCAGCAGAGTAAGCCGTTAGCGAGCGCGCTAGAATCTTCTCGGCGCGGCCACGTAGCCAACATCCTGCACTTTTCTTTTCCTGCTCCAACTTCCTGGAAGCAGCAACTCAAACAGTTTGTAGAAACTTTGACAAGCACGGAGGGAAAACTGGGATATGATCTCGTTATATTTTGGCTTCTCACAACCCTGACCAGGCGAGTTCGAGCCTGCGCTGGCTGAGCAACGGCGAATACGCGGAGATTGCGAGACGTCCTGGAAGGAAGCGAGTAGGCCGAGGAGAATGTTCCAGCAACGGATTTGTTTTTAAAGAAGTGCGCAATTTTTTTTTGTGACGCCGAAATTTTTAATCTCACAACTTTGAATGGTTAAGCTCTCTGACAGATTATGGTATTGTGTACGTCTGAAAGAGGAAGAGGAGGAAAAAAAAGGACCAGTGTTTACGCCGCAGTGCCAGTTGGGACGTCACACATTGTGAGGGAAATAAATAAAAAGTAGAAAAGTTACACAGCCTACTTCCTCCCAATTAAAGCAACGCCTCAGAGCTTAGCTTCTTCCTTCACACTTTTTCTCACACACTTCTAACCTGATTTCCGACTCCATAAAGCTGGAGTTCAGCTCGCTGTGACGTTTCACACAACAAATCTCATCTCCATGTCGCTGGAAAACCAAGGATTGACATTCCACAACGTTAAGCCCAACGTATAAAAAATATATATATATGATGCATCGTTCTTTAATTAACAAACAAATGTAATTGGTGGGAAATTTAAAAATTTCAGGGAGGAAACAAACAGTTCCTTCAGTCATTGATGAGTTTCCTGTAACATTCCTTACCTGACATCATCATTATTATGTTTTATTAGATTTTCCTTTTTAGAAATTCTTTTATTGTTTAAATAATTTTCATTTAAAAAATTGTTGCTAAAATGTATTTTTTTTAATGATTTAATATTCATTTTAAAAATAGTTTTAATTTTTTCCATATAATTTTTATAGGATATTTATTATTATGTCAAACATTAATAAAATTAATGAAATAATAAAAGAATACAGATATTGAACATTAATTACTTTATAAAAGGGACTATAATATAAACAACATGGATAATATTTATAAATCCTAATGAAAATGTATTCAAAAGTAAAAAAATGTAATTAAATGAAAACTTAACTAAAACTAAAAAAAAGAATAAATAAATCACAATTTAAAAATTAAATATACCACAATTGTAATTAATAATAATAATACTAATTTATATATATATATATATATATTAGAAATAATACTATTAATAATAAAACAAACAAGTTTTTTTTAAATGACAAAAAGAAACACACTATAACAATAACCTACAATAAACACACTAAACATAAATATAGAAGATTTTTAAACAATGATAAATAGTGAAATATTTAAAAATACAATAAAAGTGACATTTAAACTAGTAATAAATAAATAAATGATTTATTATTTCTTGCCAAAGAGGCCGTTTCAGGAAAGCCCATGAAAAGTGACTTTATTGTTTAGCTGCCGTCTGTTTGAACACAAATCGATGGCATTGATTGGTCGCTCCGCTCCTGTTTTCTCTCCTCGTTAATCACACGCCCTCTTTCTCTTCCTTCCTCTCTGGAGTTTTTTTTTTGTGTGTGTGTTTGATAGAGCCAGTTTCGGGCTGCGTCCTCTTTCAGGGACAGTCCAGGAGAAGAGCGTGGCCTTGTGCTGGTCAGCAGCTACCCCGCTAATTAGCATTAAAAACCCACTAGCTAGCATTCATCATTTACTTCCTGCTAAAGATCTCGGCAGCTGCGTGATGTTGCTTCCTCCATCGTGAATGGGATTCGTCACGCTCTCGTTATTAAACCACGTTAAATGAAACTTGTCTCTCGAGACCGTTAAAGACGACGGCGGCCATATTTTCCCCTGGATGGGCCTTTAAATCGCGCCGCTGTGTCTGTCAATCCAAACTGCTTTACAACCAAATAAACACTGCTGAAGAGCTCCAGAGCTTCACGTAGGAGGCTTCCACATTCATAACGCTTTCTTTTTTCCTGCAGTACAGAGTGCTTATGGGGTTTTTTTTCCTTATGTTTAGATTCATAAACTTCGTGTAGATATATGTGAAATGTTATACTGCACACTGACTCACTAATAGCTTCAAATTGTTTTTCCTTTTAATTTTTAGATTCTTTTAGCGTCTTTTTTTGGGATTAGACGCCTGTTTCTGTCAATCTGGGAGGCCCCAAATACCCCAGCTTGGGCACTTGAAAACACCCCCCCCCCTTCAAAAAAAAAGAATAAATAAATGAATAAATAAAATAAAATGAAATAAAATAAAATGAAATAAAATAACGATATTGTTTAATACACAGTATAATAATCTAATAATAAAATTTAATAAATAAACAAAAATTATGATACACTTTGCTTCAGTATTTTATATATACAGATTTTTATGCTTTATGTTGTTTTATGTTTAGGTTTTTATGACAAATTTATGAAAAATATTTCAGATTTCTAAAAAAAATTTAAACAATTACACAAACCATATACAGAGCAACACAATTAATACTAATCATGACAAATAATAAACTAAAACACACAGAAATCTATCAACAGTCTAGATTCAACTTTTTTCCCCCTGGTGTTTATGTAGCACCTTTTTATTTTTTGAAAATAGAAAAGAAATTCGAGCAGAATTACATGCTAAAGTAAATTAAATTTAGATTTAAATTTAAAAGAATTAGTTATAATAATAATACTTTTTTGTTTAGAATTTTTCACAAGTATAGAAAACAGGTTCAAGTATTTTTTAAATATATATTAAATTAAAGTTTTTTTATTTTAATAATAATAAAGTATGGTTTTTATTCACTATTTTTTCATGATCATAAAAAGGTTTGAATAAAAATAAATAAATAAGGAGGAAAATTAATATAAAATATTTTTAATGATTAAGAATTTGATAAAATTTTATTTAAAAAAAAAAAAAACACAATATAACCTGTGCATAAAGAAATATATAAATAGCTTTGTAGACTTCTTAAAGATTTTATAATAATGTTTATATCATTTATGCCCTGATGTCTATATAAATATATCTATATAAATATCTATATATCTATATTTCAACAATGTTCATTTTTATTCATGTTTATTATTAATCTGTCAGGCGGGTCAGCTACACTGGGGGGAAAAAAGAAAAGATGAAATAAAGAGTAACTGATAAACAAGCCTCAGAAAGCAGAGAACCAGATTTACCCCCCCCTGCTCACTTTCCCCCTCAGTAATGGTGTATCCATCAGCACTGACTGGATCAATAGCTGTGTTTTGGCCTAAATCTCCCACGAGCGATGGCACGTCATCAGTGACAGACGAATATCACAGCGAGGGTCTGCGTTTTCTTATCGATCGCTGTGAACGCGGCATACATCAGGCTTAAATAAAGAGCTCGGGGCGAGGCACGGCTCCTGTTTATGACTTCAGAACCAGAGAAAATGTCCCAGTGCTGAGTTTCCTGAGGAGAAGGAGACGTGATTATCTGCTGGGTGAAGGAAATAGGTGTCAGAGGCAGTTATGTGATATGTACTCTCTCTCTGTGTGTGTGTGTGTGTGTGTGTGTTACTGTGGAGTTACTGGTACAATCCTGAAACTGAAGAGTTTCCTATAACCTCCACGTCCTAAAGTGTGTAAATCCTCTTACACAACGGCAAACTGATAAACAAACTGATAAACAACAATTACACACACTGTATCTGTTAAAGAACATTTTTTTTATCCATTTATAGTTACATTTAGGGACACTAGTCTCCACCAAGTGCTCTGGAAAACATATATATAAATAAATAAATAAATAAATAAATAAACAAATAAATAAATAAATAAATAAATAAATAAATAAATAAATAAAAAAAAATAATTTAAAATAATAATAATGCTTTTCAAATGAGTTTTCTTTTTTATTATTGGACCATTTTTAATGAATAAAAAAAAATCAAAATATTAATTAAAAAAATAATTTTAAAAATTAGTGGCCCTAAAAGTAGCCAGAAACAGATAAAAAGTGCAAAATCCCATTCTTTAATAAACACTGGAAATTGATGGTCAAGTTTTTGTTCTGTTCAAGGAATAAAACTTTTCTTAAAGAAAAATAATCCGCTTCAGGATGGTAACAGATTCATTCAACAGTATTAGCAAACTAAACACACTTCAGTATTTTCTTCAACAAGAAGAAATAAACATGACGTATCATTGTAGGGAAATGATGAGCTTCAGAGTAGCGACCTTACTTCATTAGCATTAAAACTCGTCTCTGTATATATTTTTTTCGTAAGAAAGTTCTATTTTAACTAACAAAGTGAGTTTTATAAAATTTTACGTTTATAAAATCCTGCTTTTAAACAGAACAAATTGCACTGGAAATCAATCATGTAAACGTACCAATACACAGAGATTTTTTTAAAGAGAGATGCTAGCGAGTGACTAGCGCAGTTTTGCATAATTCACCAGCACAAAACAAAACTCGCAGACGATAGCCGTGAGGCGCCATCTTCTCTCTCAAAAGCCGGAACGCGGTCCGAAATGAATCGACTCGCCTCAACGACGAGACGGAAGCCGAATTATTTCACTTCTGCTGCAGCTGATAAAAAAAAGTAAAATAAAACAGGCCTCTGGGTTCGTTAAGAGGATTGTTCAGCAGAGATCCAGGGGCTTTTTCCTAAATGAAGCTGCCAGCTGGGCTCCGGCCGCCATGTTGGCATCTGTTTGGGCCCAGACACGACAACACACACACACACACACAGACATGCTTTCAGAGCAAGCCAAAGTCACATTTTTGTAGTGTGTAAGCGCTCAAATCACGACACCTGCATCTCCAACAAAGCCACATTCATGATGTACAGTGTGTTAGCAAGTCCACACACCATCTTTCTTCACTGGACCTTACATAAACAAATACCTTCATCCACGCTCATTTTTACCTGCCACTTACTTTCTTGCTTTTGATTTATGTTTACATTTTTTAAAGGAAGTTTTGATTAATGTGTTTTAGCAAAATGGTGCTTGGACCCCTGTGTTCGCTGCTGTGTTCATTCGCAAAGCATTAACAGGATAAGAAATTCCAATATATTCCAATATTGTATTTAAGAAGCTCATAAGAGTTATTTACATTTATTTAACACTTAGTAGGCAATTTTAATTATGGGTTTATATCCTTTCTTTTCTTTTAAACCACTGATTTGCTTGGACCTTGCTACTTACTATTTTTTTTCTTCTTAATTTTGTTCTTATTTATTTATTTATTTATTTATTCATTCATTTTTTATTTTTTAATAATTTTGTTGCATTATATTTGTGAATCTAAAAACCTTGGACCCCTACTCATCGCTGCTCAATGTGTTATTCATTATTATTTAAAACATTTTCTTTCTTTTCTTTTCTTTTTTTATTTTCAGAGTGTAAACACTGGCATCAGGACACGATAATCCTGGAGCAGATCACAAACCCGTTGTACTGTCATCACCTGATCATATCTTCCCCTGAGGTCAAAGCGTGCTGCCATGGCAACAGACAAGGTCATGTGATCAGAACGATGAGGCTCTCGCTCCACCCGCTTTCCTGTGAGGTCATGCTATCAAATAATGCTCTGCTGAAAACTCGTTTGACCTCTCACTCGTATGTGTGGACACACACACACACACAGCAGATCAGAATCCATTATTACTATAATGTCTCGAGTGTTGTATGCTAATCAACTCACACACAGTATTTTGCTAAGTAACTGTTTTAACTGTATTATTGTTACACATCTGTTTACTATTATTATTTTTGTGTATCTGTTTACTGTTTGTTGAATATGGAGTGTTTATTAGACAGACACACACAAACTTTTTCTCAAGAATGATCATAATGTCTAATGTACAACACGAACCGTTTTATTACTGCAGAAAAATCATCGACATGTGTGAGCGACATGTGTTCCTCACACTGCTCATGGACAGCAGCCAACACCATTTTATAGCCCCCCCATTCCATTCCATCCTAACTCCCCCCCCCCCCCAACACACAAACCCACCCACACACAAACCCACACACACACAAACCCCACTTTCCCAAATGAACCCTGCTGACCAATAAATTATTCACACTCACGTTAAGAATAAACGCAACAAATCTGGCAGATATTTACACACAGACTTGGTGTGGGCCAAATAAATAACTCTTTTGATGGAAAAAAGTGGGAGGAGCTTGAAAAGAAATATGAGCACTGTATTTACTGCATTTTAATGTTATCTCACAGCTACTTTTAGCTAGGTTACAATTTTTTATACTGTTTCTCTATATACCATGTTGTTTAGTGTTACATTGTTTTATTTATTAAAGAATGATGCTTCTTCATTCAAGCTCCATCCAATCAGAATCCAGAATTCAGCAGCACTGTTGAATCAGTATTCATAAGTAAAGGACATTCTGCTGACTGGATTTTCCCACTGAAACCACACATTTGTAGTTAATTGGGATTCACTCCATTTCGCTTTCAATAACTTACATCAACACAAAACCTACAAATGTCCAGCAGTTTCTAACAAACACAAACGCCATTTATTTCCACACGAGGAGTCGATACCTCAATGTACTGCCACCGAGTGGAATTTATCACTCCTCGTGCCTGGCAGCGTGACCCGTAAATGCCTCAGAGTGTGTAAATGGCCTCTATCCAGACCTGGATCGCGGATCAATGAGCGCTTGCTCTTGACATTTAGCATCGGCGAGGCTTGTCGTCTATGAGGACAAACACTGAATTAACAGTGTAATATTGAGCGCTATGAGTGGCTAACCTCACCGTGCATGGGGATAACTGAGGAGGAAAAGGGTATGCGGTATAATTACAGCTTACACGCCCTGAATAATGCTGCTACGCTTCTTTGCAAGTGACCGGAAGATGTGTACAATGTGCGGAGGAGAGGAAAAAAATAAATAAATAAAATACTCGGTGTGCTTGGATTTTGGCTCCTGCTGCACATATCAACGACAAAGATCCTGCCAAAGACCTTGAGCTTCCTGCCAATTTGTGCCCGAGAGCAAGAAGCGGAATGTGTGTAAAGTCCTGCCAGCGAGGCCCGGCCTCCACAATCCCACTCTCCATTCAAAGGGCACTTTGTAGTGGCCGAGGGTTCGACTGCCACTTGACTGCCATCTTTAGTCTTTATCCGTCGGTTGGATTGACACCAATTTAAAAAAAGGATCAAAGCGTTTGCAGTCGTTAAAAAAAGGGTTTTGTTGTTTCAAGGTGAAGAAGAAGAATAACACACACATTGGCATACAGTAAATAATACGAATATCATTAAGCTGCCTGAACATTCTTTTGCCCCAAAAAGCCATCTAGAGAAAAAGAGGACCATCACAGCCTTATAGTGCCACTGCCCCACTACCCTTTGCTCTGAGGGATCATCTGTGACAAGATCCTTAATCTCTCAATGTGTGTATTCCTGGTGTTCTATATTCTGAGTGCACTAAGACCTGTATTTCCAGAGATGTTCCTGGTATTGTTTCTTAACAGGATCCGATATTCATAGAGTCCTTTATTTCAAGAGATCTGTTCCTAAGGGCCCTGGGATTCCTGAGATGTATGGTTCTAGCGTCCTTTATTTCTCAAACCCCTGTATTCTCAGCTCAACCTATTCACAGTATTGCTGGGAATTCAGGGCCATAGGAACATAGCATCCCTAGGAATATATGGCCCTGAATTCCCAGCAATACTAATTCCTGGGGTCATATCTTCCTATGGATCCTGTATTCCCATGGCCTTGTATTCTCAGTGCCGCCTATTCCTGGGACCATATCTTTGATGGGATCCTGTATTTCCAGCATCACATATTCCCAGAGTCTGACATTCCTAAGGCCCTATAAAGGTCCTAATTCTTAAGGTCTTTTGATTATTGCATTCTTTGGACCTATATTTCCAGACATATTCCCAAGATCTTATATTCCATGGGGTCTCAAGTGTTACAAGAAATCCCAGGGGTTTAACCTCTGCCCTTCCTTTCATTATTTCTATAATGTCCTGTATTTTTTCAGTATGTATATTCCGGAGCTTTTCCTAGCTGAGTATAATCTCAGAACCCCATATCATAGTTTATAGAACCCTCTATAAGATCTCTGTTCCCTGATATCTTGTCTTGCAAGGCCCTGTGCTTTCTCACCTGAATACTTCCAGTATCCTGTAAGAGGTCCTAAAATATTCCTACAGTTTAGGAGCCCTGCATTCCTACAGGGTCTATATTTTCATAGATACTTACAAGACCCTAGGTTACCAGGGATCTATACCTTAATCTATACCTTAATGTTAATACCTTAACATTCCCAGGCTCACAATCACAAGCTCCTAAGTAGGATCTTCGGGGTCATGGGATCACCAGCAGGTGCGGCTAACTTCCATGTCCTAGAGCATGATTAAAAAGACATAGTTTTTAAAATACGTCATTAATGTGAGTTTACCAACACTTACAACCACATGCATGTGTGTGAATCAGTGTATTATCACATCTTATCTTTTCCTAAACCTCAGAAAAGAGGAATCTCAGTGTTTATTTCTGGACACCTCTTCAAACCTGAAGATGTTTCACATTAATTTTTTTTTTTAATATTAGTCGTCCAGATTTACATAAGCTGAGAGGACGGAGGTAGTGATGAAGGAAATGCCAGCGTGTCTGTGAGGTGAATCGGCAGAAATAAAGCTTCAGTTGTCTCCTTTGAGGATGTGACTGAGGAAACGACACATTTCATCAGTTAAAGGGAAAACTGTTTATCAGGACCAGAAACCCGAAGCTACGCATTTCCATTTTGATTCAGTAAAACGTGAGGCTTTGATTGGTTCTCTGCCGTCTCTGCGTCTTCGGCGATATGCCACAGCTTTCTCAGCTTCAAAGTTTGTTTCGAATGCGGCAAAAGCGCGTAGCAACATTCGTGGCATTTTCGCGTCTGCCGCCCTAACATTTCATCACAACAGGATTTTCTTTCAAGTCGGCGAAACGCTCCCCACTCCGCCGGCTGACCTTTTGAACCCCATGCTACAAACGCACCTTTTCCCGAGCCACTTTAAATGTCACCTTGCTCGCGCTCAAACCCTGTTTATTTCCAAGCCCAGACACGCAACCTGATAACTCAGTCGAAACACGCCGATGTGTCGGGATCGCTGTAGCTTTTTCCGCTTGTCCGGATTGTACAAAAGCATCCTCGTTCGAGGTCAGCGTGGATTAGCCGCTAGTAACCCTATCAGCTCCCGCACAATGCCTACAAAGTCGAATGACACTAGCTGTCGACGGGCTCTTTCTAGGGGAACTCGATCCGCCCTTGACCCCCTCAGTTATGGGGCGGGCTGAAAAGGAGGGGTAGCGATTTCAAATTGGCTCTCATTGTGACTCCTTTGATTTCAGGTGACTCATTTGGCTCGTCACTCATGACCGTCTGCGCTGCGGAGATCCGTTCAGCGCGTACACGATTCCTATAATTTGTGGTTGCTTTCGTCCTTGTGTACTTTGTCCTTTGGAGACGCGCCTCCATGAGGAAGAAGAATAACAAAAGCATCATACATGACACCGAATCTGAATCACTTGTGCTGGCGATTTGAATCTTTTAATGTAGAAACTGATTTGAATCAGATGTGCTTGTGAATTGATACTTCGTCATTTGTGATTGCAGTTTGATTCCTTGATTCATTTGATTCATTTGCACTTATGATTCTTTTAGTAAACAAGAAATCGTTTTGACTTACTTGTCATTTGATCTTACAATTATTTGAATCGTTGCGGTTTGATTTATTTGATTCGTGTTAATATGATTTAAAATTTTGGGGGAGAAAAAAAAGTTGTTTATTTAATTTTTGCTTGCAATTTGAGTATCATTTGATTCATTAGTGCTAGTCATGCTTCCGGATGCCGTGATGCTGAAATAAACAAAAAAAAGCTTTGAAGAATGGACACGAAACTGAGCTTAAATGTGAGCAGAGGTGGACTAGAGGAAAAAATGTCAGACTTTCCTGAGCTTAGCGTCTGTTCACTAGCTTATTAAGACTTTGTTCCAATGCACGTTTTGTTTATCTCGTGCTAAGACCGGATTGCTAACAGTAAGCACCGTCGTCTCAGGAACACCTGGTTTAGTCCATCAAGTCCTAAGTGAGGCGTTTAATGAATGAGCTCAGGTGTGTCAGAGCAAAAAACCCAGCTGCTCGGATTAGCGAGGTTTAGCATAAGCCCCAGGTTTAGCATGTAAGGGGGTTGATTAGCGCTGAGCTAGTGTCTGATCAGTGATAACTGACAGCTGTTTTCGCCTATTTAAGTCAGCTAAATCGTTCAGCCGACACGTGGGAACAATTCACAGCTTTGGCTTTCAGCTACACGCTAGCGATGTTTGCTAGTCCTTGTTTGAACCGTGCTACTTAGCAGGCGGGTCATATGGTTTTCATAGACCTCAGTTTTACCTCAGTGTCAAATGGCGCTTCGTGTTTTTAATTGATTAAGCACGGCGAGGCCGACGCTAGCGGATCATCTTAAATCATTAAAACGCGCTATGTCAGCAAACCTCGCGTAGCCGTGAATCTTGGTAAATATTTGAAAATAATTATTCTCCTTCGTCACTCTGCTCTTCTTTTTTTTAATCCTTTCTTTCGGGGGCAGCGTGGATGAGGCGTCCAATCCAAACATTTTAGCGTCTGCTAAGGTAAAGTGCAGGTGGAAGTGATTAGCGCGGGAGCTCGGCTTGCTAAATATATATATAGATGAAAAAGTGTGTTAAACGGCATTATGCTCGTTTGTGACACTCTGTCCTGAGCATATGGCCTTCTAAAGATGTACAAATAACGTCCGAATGTGTTTTTTTTTGGTAATATTTCATGCTAATGAGAAAGGAGGCATCTGCAGAATATCTGGAAATGAAAACAGCAAAACCAAAGCCTCATTTTTCCTCAGATACGCTGCAGTGAAACATGCATAGCTATCTGCGGCGTGTTTAGCGAAATTGGAACAGTGTGCTGGTGACTCCACTCCATGCAGAAACACAGCCTTTGAGTTCTTTTCCTCACTACACACACACACACACACACACAGACACACACACACACTCGCCCAGAGGGACCGATTGGAAACCCCCTCGGCTGCCAAGCGCATGGACGCCTGCTGATTACACACACTGGCACTCCTTTTTTTCCGCAGGGCTCGTTACTGAGAACCGAAAGAACCGAGAGACATTTTCTTTCCCTCAGAAAACGCATCAGATCGCCTCGAACCACATGCCGGTATCTCCACACTGCACCGGGATCTGGGAAAATCCGCAAATTAGCACGCTGACAAAAGTGTGCTGTGTTTATCTGCAGTCCAAAACTGATCACAAGCGAAATAGTGACAGGACACACTTTTGCCATGTGACTCCTTTCAACTACAGCTTTCAGTGAATCGATCTGGGTGAGGGTGGAATTGATTCACTTTTACTCTAGATTCACATTCTCTAGATTCACACTGATTGGAGTCACATTTGTTTCACGGTCAATTTGATTCATGTTTGATTCACATTTTGGTTTTCATTTGTTTGATTCCGATTGATGTTCATGTTGTTTTGATTCACCTTTAGATTCATTTTGGCTTGGATTCACATTTAGATTCACATTTGTTTCACTGACAATCAGTTTCAAGTTTGATTCACATTCAGATTCACATTCATTAGATTCATACTGATGTTCGTGTTGTTTTGATTCAAATTTAGATTCATTATGGCTTTGATTCACATTGATTCACATTTGTTTCACTGACAATTAGTTTCACATTTGATTCACATTTGAAAGATTCATGTTGATGTTTTGATTCACTTTCATATTCATGTTTATTTGATTCACAATTTCTCTGATTCACAAACACATCTGATTCACTTTTAAGTTCACTTTCATGTGATCGCATTTGACTCTTTTAGTGTCTGTAATTATTTTAAAGTTGGAAAAAAATCATTTGACTTATTTCCATTTTTTATTTGATTTTCTCTCTCTCTCTCATTCACTCTTTCTCGCAGTCTCTCTCTCTCTCTCTCTCTCTCTCTCTCTCTCTCTCTCTCTCTCTCTCTGTATCTCTCTTTCTTTATCCCTCTCCCTATACTCTCTCTCTCTCCTTCTTTCTCTCTCTCTCTCTCTCTCTCTCTCTCTCATTCAATCTTTCTCGGAGTCTCTCTCTCTCTCTCTATCTCCTTCTCTCTCTCTCTCTCTCTCTCTCTCTCCTTTTGTTTTTTTTTTTGTAAATCTGCTGAAGGGAAGTGCTAAGATGCCTACACACACACACACACTCACACGTGAGTGTATCCTCTGTGGCATTCCTCACTACATTTTGGGATTCAAAGCTAAAGTTCAAAGCAAATGTTTGCCGTGTTCAAAGCACATGTAAACTAATACAGGGCATTTTCGCAACCTTATATTCTCTCTCCCGAAGGCCCTCGCGCCGCGCTCCGCCCGGGAAAGAGACAGAACACAGGTTGGACGCCGAAGTGTCTGGAATTTGTAATGCCGCCTTGATTCAATCCACTCGTTTTCCGAAGAGTGTCACTGCATTTCAATTCACAAC